>NC_142608.1:14681171-14784100 GCF_041222555.1 Hakea prostrata
CTTTGATCAGCCTATCCAAGTTATGACAAGAAGAGCCACCATTTCTAATGCACCTCCTTGCTAGCTTTGTCAATTCATCTATCGACTCTACCAGCTCTTCCCTCTTTTTCTCCATCACATCCCTCACCACTCTCTGTATGGTCCCTCTATCAAATCTGTCCAAGGCCACACCAACCTTCCAAACCTCACTAACATACCTGTTGTTTACCTGCTGGTCTGCGAAAAAAGGCAAACATATCATTGGTACACCATCATAGATAGCCTCCAAGGTCGAATTCCACCCACAGTGGGTCAAAAACACACCCACAGCTGGGTGGCTTAGGACTTCCTCCTGTGGTGCCCATTCCACCACCAAAGAACCCCTTTCCTTTGCCCCAGCCACCATTTCTGCTAGAGTACTCTCGCCTTCATCACCATCAACATTGATAGAATCTGGCCGTATCACCCACAAGAAGTGCTTCCCACTATTAACCAGCCCATGCCAGAACTCCATCAGTGTGTGTTTATTGTAAACCACTAAGCTTCCAAAACTCATGTATACAACTGATTTTGGTGGCTGAGAATCGAGCCATGCCATGCAACTTCTATCTTCGTTCCATAGGCTGTTTGAAGCAGTAATATTGGAAGCCACTGAACAGGTGGAATGCTGTCTTCGAGATGTAAGGGCATGGAGTGGCCCAACTGTGTAAATATTAGGGACTTGAGAACGTAATTGAGCCAGTACTGGACCTTCCAGGTCTTCAAAGGTGTTGATTATGAGACCAGATGCTTGGGTCATATGCTGACACTCGAGACGTATCTTTTTAAAGATTGGGTTAGTTGGATCTTTTGTTTGGAAGAAACTCGGAAGATCTCGTCGACGGAGAAAGCTTTCCATCCCGGTCACACTCTTTATGGGCACATCCAAGTCATCCTCATCTTCTCCACCTACCATTGTACATAGACATGTATAAGTGTATAACCAACATTTTAATTCAATAAGATTCATCTCCACAATATACTACTAATTCAGGAGAATTGGCAGATGAAAATGTGGGACAAGGTAGACCAGAACTTCACTTGAATATGATTCAGAACAAGGTTCTGGACCTAAATTGAAAATGATACTGTTGATTGTTTTGTTAATTCTGTTTATCCAATGTTTAACAGTCTTCCTCTGGAGATCTCTACATGATGCTATTCCAACTAAACTGAACTTGAAATTCAAAAATGAATGTGCAGAAAATTGGATGTATTCTCTGCCAAGAGGATGTAGAATTCTTAGATCATTCGTAATTACATAATCAAGTGTTTAGGTTCATAGAACTGAAATTGTTTAGAATAAAGTTGGGCTTATCTCTAAGCATGTGGCTAAAATCTCATCCCTGAGAAATCATGTCTTGGTGGAGGTTGATATGATCACTGAATTGTCCTTCTCACTTCAATGTTTGCATTCATTTGCCGTCTTTGGATTCTGGTTTTGATCATGGTGTCGTAGTTGATGAAGGTATGAAACCCCGAATCAATAGATTAGCATCAGGGCTACTTTAGTTGGACTACTGTGTCATTTATGCAGACAGAATAGATAGCATGTCAACATACCTGCGAAGCAGATAAAATCAACCATCATTCATGGACTGAAGGCTGCAAAAAGATGAAGTTTTGATGGCATTTTGGTGCAAGACAGATTGTGATTATGTTGCAGTTGTTACTCTGGGGAATAAATCCAACTGCAGGTGATGCAGTTGAAGCCTTGTATTCACCACATTAGAATTTCGATGGGTTAATTTGCAAAATGCACATGGTTCTAAGACTGCCCAAGCTAAGGTTGAAAGGTCTTTTGCTTTGTAAATGCTATAATATCTCAGAGAATCCTCCCAGCAGGTTGGCCCATCTGCTGAAGATTGATCGGCTTATCCATTTGTCGTGGCAGTCCAAAATGGAGATTTTTGGCTGTGATGTAGCAGAGGGCTTTTTTGGCTGATACTGAAGGATCATCAGACTTGGAGGAGGTATTTATATGATATCATGTATTGTAATAAAAATGAAACTTGAGGATTTTTGAGTTGGGGTTTTAGGGTGGGACTTCTTGCTGCTGATTTTGGTGGTCTTGACAAATATCCACTGTAACATTTCTTCCATTACATAGTGAAGCATCGTCAGTTTCCCATATGAACATAGCACATGATATTTGTGTCTAAATGCTATTAAATTAGAATGACATCTTTACTTTACTCTGTTTTGTTTATGTGTTGTGTTTCTTTGGTGTTTGTGTTTACAAGCTCTCTTCTAAAAGGATCTTTCGACTAAATTCATAAGAGCTGCTCAGTTATGCAGTGAATGAAGAACAGAGATAAAAGACAAATTCAGAGCCAACGCAAAAATGGCTTAAAAGAGACGGTGATAACTGATAAGTGGTGGTTGTGGCAACTATTTTGTCTATATTCTTCAAACATCTCCCCTTTATTTTCTGGTTTCCATTCTCTTATGATCCAAAAGGTTAATAGAGTTTTTGGTGAAAACCAAAAGTTAGCAGCTAAATGGGCAAGAATTGAACATAAACAGGTGCTATGGATCACAGTGAATATTAACAGTAACCTACCTTGAAAGGGAAGCTCCCCTGCTGCAAAGAGTGCGGGAAGACAGAAGAAAGACCACAAGCAGCAAGCACTGATGGCACGATAAACAAGTACACGAATATTGAACTCTTCTGCAACATCCATGTTGAAAGGCATGACACCATCTACTATAACGCAGCTCAAGGGTGGCCACAGCCCAGATTCTTGACTACCAGCTTTAACCATCTCACGGAAAAATGTCTTTGCAGTAGCTTCCATGGAGTTTAACATCTCGAAGAAGGTGGCAACAGAACGAGGGTGATCAGCTGGAAGACCGTCAGGGATGGTTTGGAATCGGAACTTAGGCCAGCGGCTGAAGCGTTGCTGGGCATCTGTAAAGCGGAGGAGGCGTTGATGGTTATGATCGGAGTTGAGGAAGGTGATGTAGAGACCAGCATCACTGAGGACCTCTGCTAAGTTGAGCATTGAATTCATGTTGCCCTGCCCTGGGAAGGGGAAGAGGAGCACATGAGGACTCATTGCTCCTGTTTTTTCCATCTCTGCCTCTTATCTTATCTTCTTATTCTTCTTCTCTAAAGCTCAGTGAAAGATATGTTACGTCTGTTAAATGCCTTAAGTGCATAGAAAAATCTCGTTCTCAGTCTGAAGCCTCCTCTTTTATACCTAATGTCCAGAGCATAAAATGCGGAGAGTCACGTGAAAACACTGTAGAACTGACAGTCACGTGACTGACATTGCAATTACAAATTTACGATCGAATCTCTGTTGTTTTTTTTTTTTCTCTGTTTTTCCTAAACGTAAATTACACAGCATCCATTATATTTAGTGGAATTAGTGACCAATCCATTGTTATCTCAAAAAATTAAATGATACTCATATGCATAATTATAAATTACATACAGTTAAATTTATTAAAGTAATATCACTTACCTCCTCTCTTAGCTGAACAATTAGTACTTATACCCCCTCTTAGTTGGATAATATCACTTACCTCCCCTCTTACCTAACAAATATATCAAACACTTCCCCTCTATTGACTTTCTCAGTTAAATTTAACTTTTACTTTTAAATATTTTTCTAAAACCCCAAACTACACTTGGCTAATAATATTTTTTTTATTTTAAACCCTAAATTATCGTAATCACTTTAATTGTTAAAATATTAAATTACCCTTAATTAAAATAATTGTTAAAAAATCCAAAACATCATAATTAAAACCCAAATTATCTTTAATTACTAAAAGCCAACATACATTTTTTTTCACAAAAAATTTTATCAAACAATTAAATAAACCCAAAATAGTAGTACGTGTTTATTTTTATCAACATACCTTCTTTTTTTTAATTGCATTTTTAAATTTACTTGATAGTCGTACGTGTTTTTTAATTGTTTCATCAAATTAAAAAAAAAAAATATGTTGGGCTTTTAATAATTAAAGATAATTTGATTTTTAACTATGGGTTTTGGTTTATAATAATTATTTTAATTGAGGGTAATTTAGTATTTTAATTGTTATGGTGATTATGGTAATTTAGGTTTAAATAAAAAATACTTTTAGTCAAGGGTAATTTGAGATTTTAGAAAAATATTTAACGGTAAAAGTTAAATTTAACTGAGAAAGTCAATATAGGGGAGGTATTTGATATATTATCCAACTAAGAGGGGTGTAAGTGTTATTTGTCCAGCTAAGAGGGGAGGTAAGTGATATTTACCCAATTTATTATTAAAATAATTATAAAATTAATCAAATAATTTTACTTTAAGTTATTTAAAATTTTAAAAAATTTAAATTACATAAATGCCCTTTAAACTGAAAAATTACAAAAATAACGCAAACTACCGTCTCTCTAACCTATCGTCTACAACTACGTTTTGCTGAGAAAGAAGAAACAAAGAGGATGGATCAAGATTGGAAAGGAAATTCAACAGAGAAAGAGAGGAAAATTCTTCTTGCATGTATTGACTTGTTTTGGAAAAGAATGGCTAGTTTACCTTGTTGTCATGTTTCCTTCCATTTCTGCAAAATGTTTCGCCATTACTGCCATGGTTCTCTACTTGTGAACTACAGACGATTATTTTAGTTCTTCTAGATGCCTCAGAAGACAAAAATCTGTTCTGCTTAGACTTTGACAACTAAACAAGAACTCCAACAATTGCAACAAAGGACCATCTTGAAACATGAAGACTGTTATTGACCCTCATTAATAAGCTGCAAACAGCATTGTAGAAATACCGAGCAGTCGAACGTTTTAGCGAGGAATGCCACTAACGCTTATAAACCCTACAGATACATGGCTTGCTACAATCCTTTTTCCGGTTTGCTAAGATCTAAATTTGAGTAGCAACCAATGGTTTGAGGAATTAGTATTGGTCGAGGCTTGTACAGATTTCAAGATTTAGACTGGTTGATGGTACTAATTCCCAAAATTCCTGCTTCAATTCTAAGGCTTTCAACAAATAGAATCCTAACGCCCGCTTCTTTATGTTTCAATCTGGCCATTGGTTTTGTTGGGAAAAAACCGATAGATAGTTTACTCTTTTTCGCATGTGTAAAAGATCGACAGAGAAAAACAATACAAAAATGTATTCATGAATAGTGTCCATGTATAGTGTTGTGAATAGTGCCGGTGTGGGGCCCACGTGAATTGTACTTGTGTGGGACCCACGTGAAAGATAACAAAATAAATAATCACAAAAAAAGCACAGACACAACAATATACATGGTTCGGCTTTTCCTACATCCACGGGTGTAATGGGACCTTTAACTACGAGAAAGTATAAATACAACACTTATACAGTGCTTGAGTTTTTAATAAAAAAACCAACCCTGTATCCAAAACTGGATACCCTTGTACACCCCTCTCTCAACTCACACTCTCAACCCTAGCGGAGTTTCACACCCACTATTCCAACACAGACAACAACTCACTCAAACCTCCAAAACCATGCACTTAATGAGTTCTCTTGCTCACTTCCCTTGTCCTCAAGCAAACCTCTCATCTATTTTTAGATAGGAAGGTGACCATTTCTAAGAGAAACAAAACCTCACATTACTTGCATTTTTTCTCATGCAATTAACGACAGATTGACATTTACATATTTGTATTTATAAGGAGATAAGGAGAGAAGACTTTTATCCTCCTTTAACATATGTTTATTTCTCTTTGTCAACAAAGAGGGCTGAAGAAATGCACCAAATTTAGTCAAATTTGGTGTGTGTCCTCTTGTGAGGAGGACCATAACAAACTCCCTCAGACCAAAGACCATCGACCAAAGTTTCCCAGACAGACAAGTTAATGATTCTTTGGAATATTCCCTATTTTATTTATACTAGCCTCGTATTTTGAGCCCTATTGCAATAATTATCACTCCTGAGAACGTGGGGAGAGCTTCCCAAAGCACCTCCTAGGCATTTGTGAAGAAGATCCCACCCAAATCATTGCTAATCATTATTCCTTGTCTCCATCAACAACTACAAGGTATGATTCATCACTTCCACTCTCTATTCTATTCTTTTCTACTCTTTTCTACTCCTTCTATTGCTATTAAGGCCTTGGAGATGGTGGTGCAACCTTGCAACCATCACTCCAAGTGTCCACTCTTGCTTAACCTATGATTCTCTCCCTTGTCCATTGATGTTATGCTCTCATTTAAATCCTTGCATATGTATTCCTTGATTTTCTTCTTAACTTTATGCATTCTTGTACAAAACTGAGGTATATAGTATGCTATGTACATGTTTATCACTAGCATATGATCCTAATCAGATTCCTATAAGTTCCCTTAGCTAATGCATGCCTTTTCAATGTTAATGCAATCAATTTCAATCCATGCTATGATGCTTGTCTCTTGAACATAGTAACTCAGTTTGGGGCTTTCTATTTAGACCATTAGATTATGTTAATTCCTTGATTTGTAGTGTCCTCATACTGTTCTTAAGCATCCCTCCAAGTTCCGGATCGATCCGAACCTCGGAAGATCAATTTTGGACCAAAATCCCCAAAACCCATTATGCAGCCCCGAAGACAATTTTGGTCGATCCTTTTTGGTCGATGCCATCGACCAAACTTGTTGCTGACAGCAACCTCAGCCAGTTTTGACCCGTTTGATATCCGATCTTCTCGATTTCTTCTCTAACCTCTTATTTATGTTTGTTTAGGGTCTTAACACTACTTTTGGATCATTCCTTGGTAATTCTTGATTCGTCATTAACTCAACCTAAGGTAAGGATGGTTATCTCCATAAACACATAGGCTATGAGCTTATGTTTTGGTGCTTATACTTAGTGAACATAGTCTCTTAATTGCTTTTGAACATTATAGGACTGCTATACATGTTTTAGAACAGTAGTATTATGATTTCATATACTCTTGTCATAATGGTTTATTATTCTTGTTACTTGTATTCATGATGGATCAATTCGATGTTATAATTTAACTTTTATCATGATGATGTATCAAATGTATGAGATATGATGGACTTGGGTATGTGATTGCCTAGGTATAACTTGGGATTGGGGAGTGTCCTATTGTCTATTGACGCTTCTGTCCTGGCATCGGAGGGAATAGTATGGGATGTTCTCCAAAGGTGCCTATCGACACTTTCCCGGGTTATTGGATGACATACATAGGATTGCCTAGTTGTGTGGCTAGGATTGTCCTTGTCGTGTCAGGCCCGAATCGGAAGGGTATTGAGACCGAACGACCCGTGGTAGTGTATGGTTTGATGGGCGCTCAAGACCGGTAACCAACCCGAGGGAGAACGTAAACCATGCTACCGGATACCCGAAAGGGGCCATTTATTGGTAGGGTTGTAAATAGCTAGACTTGGGCTCACAGATGCTCAAGACCGGTAACCAACCCATGAGAGGATGTGAGAGCTTCCCGTTTACTATTTGTGGATGACCAATAGGGTTGATGAGTCCGTAATCGGGATTACGCTAACTCTAGTGTGAAGGATACCGAAAAGGATCGCCCGGGGCGAGGAATGGACGTATCTCGATCTGAGTTGATACGACTGAGTAGATGACTTGCATTGGGCTAAGCTTTACCTTGACATGCGCCAATACTTATACCAAATGGTGATGTGAGAGAGTGGTGACCGAATCCCCTACCATGGTTTGAGAGGACTTTACCCAACTACTACGGCAATCCTAAGATACGAAATTGGTTGAGGGAGAGTGACTGACGACCCAAAGAAGTATGGTGCTATGGCTTAAAGCATGTCTACCATAGAGACTAGCATTCATAGGGTTAGAATCATATTCGCATCATATGTTTCATATCACATTGCATTATGTTATGATTTATATTTACGTGATATTAAATTATGAAATAACTGCCTTGCTGAGTTCTTTTGAACTCATTCCTTTTGTGCAAATGTTGTTAGGATTAAAGAGTTCCCTAGCAAGTATTGAAGACTCAATGTTATGGCACATTGCTACGATGATACGTTTTGACTTTGATCCCTCATACTACCCTCCGGGTGGTAGCTACGGTGAAGATCAAAGTTATGGTGCCGAAGTGGATTACTCTACGGACCAAGGTTAGCCCTACTCAAGGTTCGACATGTCGACTAGTGTCACCATGTCGGACTCTGGTGACACGGCGACACGGGCGACATGTCTCCAAAAGTCGCCCGACTTTTGGCAAGGGTTAATGAAAAATCGAACCCCTGTTTCGAAGGGTATTTCAGGTCATTTTGACCTAAAATTTGACGTGTAACCTAATTTGAGGCCAATAAACACATTGGGAGTGTTATTTTGACCTAAAACACCACCTAACCTAAAGTCTATAATTGACACATGTCCAGCTATATGCGGGCAAAACTGGAACTTTGGAAAATTCATATAAATTAATGTAAATATGCAAAGAGAACACAAATACACAAGTAGTAAAGAGATGTACTAAAGTTTACAGTTCATTATACAATTATGTTGAGTATGGCTCATGCTTCACATATTGTTGCCGAGGGACACGGGGGTCCCGCTCCCCGGTGAGCGGGTTGGGGTCCGGGGAGGCCGCCCCGGCGGGGGTGTGGGGGCAGCGCCCCCGGAGCTTTTAGAGGCCCTATGTCACCTTGGCAAAAAGCGAACGAAAAATCGGCAAAAAACAAACGAAAGGTTGTTATATATGGCAAATTTAACGATATATCGTGGACACAGGGCTATATTTCGTCGACTTAGTGTATAAGTCGTGTCGCTGGGGGGTGTCATGTCGCCCCGTGTCAGCGATATATCTCCGACATGAGGAACCATGGCCCTACTGTGGTGAGGGAGCGGCCGTGCTGGGCTTTCTTTGTCCACACTTATGAGGAGACAATCATTAGGATAGAAGAAACCCTTGCTTAGTGCCCCATTTCCCTGGATTATTGTTAAACATTTTGGATATGTAATTAACTTTCTTTGAATTACTCTTTAAATATGGGATTGTAACTTAACTTGATTTTACTACTTTTTTTCCGCTGCCTTGAGAGAGTGACTTTCACTCATTTTCTCATTCTTATGATTACACTTATACACATGGTATCATTTATTTTCGCACTCTGATTATTTGAATCTTATCTTATTCATGATATCTATTATTTATTGCTTTTACCTTGATTATTATTGTTCATGATTGTGTTATTGCGTATGTGGGGGGCATGGTCCCTCGATGCTTGATCCTTGGACTGTGGATCACATTCCCGGGTATGCCAGATAGGGTACCGGCTGGGTGGATGTGACACTTCCAGCCACTATATCCATTGTGAGTTTTCCTTCTGGAGTCGAGTTGTTAAGGGATGCAACTAAGGTCTCCCAACTTTCTGGCAATGAACTAAGCAATAACAAAGCCTACAACTCATCATCAAGTGTCATTTTCATAGAGCTGAGTTGGTTAACAATAGTTTGTACCTCATTTAAGTGTGCTGCCACAAAGCTCCCTTCCTTGTATTTGAGATTTACAAGTCTCCTGATAAAGAATACCATGTTGCAAACAGATTTTCTCTCATACAGACCTTCTAGCTTTTGCCAGAGTGAATGCGCCGAACTCTTTATGAAACATGATGATAAACAAAATCATCTAACTATTGGCGAATGAAGCCAACGGCTTTTAGATATAGGACTTTCCATTCTACTTCAGACATCTGCTCTGGTTTTGACGATGCACCTTGGATTTCCATATCATCCAGTTGCTCCTGTTCAAATTGATCATCTGCCCTAAGGCGCTTGCCTCCATCAACATCTTTTACGAATAGTCACGTGAATCAGGCTCTGATCCCACTTGTGGGGAAAATACCGATAGATGGTTCACTCTTTTCTCGTCTATGTAAAAGATCGACAGAGAAAAACAATACAAAAATGTATTCTTGAATAGTGCCCGTGTGAATAGTGCCGGTGTGGGGCCACATGAATAGTACTTGTGTGGGACCCAAGTGAAAGATAACTGATACGGGAAGCTTATACCTAACGGGTATAACCCGACTCTACCAGGCACAACCCGGATGATCAGGTGTTACCCGGTCATAGGAATAAGTCCGGACGGGTCATCTCACTAGTACCTGTATCAACGGGCTACGTCCGAATGGGGCTCCGCAGTCAATCGGGACGTGACCGATTATGTTGGCCACAATGTACATCATGCTCAACAAATAAGGCAGTCTCTCCCTGTTGAGAAGGTCAACTCCACCGGCTATCCTGCTGGGACCAATAACGGAAAGGCATAATCCTCAGGGATACGATGGCTCCCTATATATTGAAAATTTTCCCTCTCTTTCTCTTTTTCTGTTGAATTTCCTCTCCAATCTTGATCCTTCTTTTTTCTCAGCAAAACTTGGTCAGAGACGTAGGTTAGAGAGACAGTGGTTTTAGGCCTTAGGGTAGTTTTGTAATTTCCCAATCCAAAGGGCATTTATGTAATTTAAATTTTAATTTAAATGATTTAAATAGTACCTAAATAAAAGTAAAGGCATTTGGGTAATTTCATAACAATTTTAACAGCAAATTTATGCATATGGATGCAATGTAATTTATGAGACAATTGTGAGTGGCCACTAATTTCACCCTAAATATAGTGGGTGCCATGTAATTTGCTCTCTTTCTTTTTTCTTCTTGGGGTTGCTTTAGTATTATTATCTTGAAGTTAACACTTGCATCGTATGTTCATCTTGGAAACCTAGCTAACCTGTAACCCTAAATTTGTCAAAGTAGAGGATTGTGGAGTACCATATAGAGGGGGGAAATTTTTCAATTTATATGCATGGATACATGATGTGTATTTAATCTAAAAAAAAAATCTTTATTTTTTAGAAAAAGTTCTAAAAACATCAAAATCTATTTCTTAGCAATGACAAAGTGGACCAAAAGAGAATGCCTACCTCTAAGTACATTTAAAAGAGAACTCACTCCTTAGTATTAACAAGTTAAACTCCCCTCTACACATTTAGGAGAAGGGCCTAACTCCACCCACTATTAGTAGGACAATAATATTGAAATATGTGTTCTTTATTATTTTGTGAATTGAGTTGACATCAGGGTTGGAATCTGGGTCAATGTTAAGTTTCCAATCTAGCTCAACCCGAACCCATATAATTAAGGTTCAAAATCAAAGCCAAGTGAAATATTTAAGCTCAGGGTTCAAAGTTTTATAAAGGCCACCTGAACTTGGCCCTAATGCAACCCTACATATTTGTAGATTCTAAATAAAGTAATAAGTCATAAGTAAGGCTCTTTTTGGTATCAATTATCATTGTCAATTATGAGAAATTTTCATTATTTTAAATTGTTTGGCATCTATTCTGAATTTTATTTTTATTTAAAATAATAGAAAAACCTCCAAAATCCATAATGAACTTTTTGTCCATTATGGATTATGATGAATTTCATTATCTTCATTTGTGTAGTTTCTTAAGTTCTATAAGTAGATGGGTAAATAGTCAATACACATTCTTTATAACACCATACTTTCTCCTCTTTTCCCACTTCTTTACTATCATTTTAACAATTTTTATCTTGACACCAAACTTATTTTCCATTTCATATTTATTTTCGTAAATTCACCAACCATTTTCATTCTTGCCTGTTCTTGTCTTATTTATTTTAAATAGGCATATAGTGGTTGATCCGGCCTAAGACAAAGAAAAATCAAATTAAAATTTATTAATTAAAACGTGTGAGTTGAAGAAAATCAAGGCAGTTGCTTTTCCAAGTTGATCTTTAGTAAAATTGGGCTGAGCTTTTTCAACTCCATGCTCAATCCGGATATCCTTTAGCTTAGCCCATCTTCATAGCTTTGGTTGGAATTCAGCCTGCTTGGGCCAAACATATTTTCACTAAGGTTGAAGCAATTATATATACAATCAACAAGTCAATCTCATCATTAAGGCTCTTTTTAGTATCAATTATCATTGTCAATTATGAGAAATTTTCATTATTTTAAATTGTTTGGCATCTATTTTGAATTTTATTTTTATTTAAAATAATAGAAAAACCTCCAAAACCCATAATGAACTTTTTGTCCATTATGGATTATGATGAGAATTTCATTATCTTCATTTGTGTAAGTTTACTTAAAGTTCTATAAGTAAGATGAGGGTAAAATAGTCAATACACATTCTTTTATAATAACCATACTTTTTCCTTCTTTTCTCACTTGTTTACTATCATTTTTAACAATTTTTTATCTTGACACCAAATTTATTTTCCATTTCATAATTTATTTTCGATAAAATTCACCAAACCATTTTTCATTCTTGACCAAAAATGAATTCTTGTACTTATTTATTTTAAATAGGCATAATAGAGAATGAGAATTGATACCAAAAAGAGCCTAAGAAGCATTGATCATTGTCAAAATGCCAACTCTTTGAGTTGGATTTGTTGAAATGAATGGAATTTGATAGGTGCTGAGAAAAAAAATTCATCTCTATCAAAAAAAAAAAAAAAAAGTTTATCTAAAAAATTAGTAATTGATTGCGTATCAATTTTGTATTCTTCATCTCGCCCTCACAAAAAAATAATAATAATAATAAATAAATAAATAAGAAAGAAAGAAAAGTGGATCACTGTGCATATATATATATTGAGTTCCTTTTCTGTTTGGATAATCCTTTTAGGAGTCAAGGTTACACCCAACGACCGTAGCTTTTCCGTTTCTTCTCAAATTAAAACGTGCTCTTACAAAAAAAAAAAAAAATTCAAACATGCTGAAAAAAGACATGTTTTGTTTGGTGACATGATCCATCTACTTTATAAGCTTCTTTTATCTTTATTAGTTAATTTAAAGAGAAAATTAAAGAAGCTGATTTTCTATGATGCATGGTTCATGGAACTTCATGCACTAGTCATTTTGTGTTTTTTTCTTGTAGTGATGTTATAATGTTCTCATAGTAATGCCATAAACTAATGTTTGATAGTTTACCAAAAAAAAAACTAATGTTCGATGTGTTTATTTTTTTTTATCTATTCTATTATGTCATGTCTCGCACTATCTCGCTCTTCCATTGATGTCATCTTTCTGAATAAAATATGTGCCTTAAAATATAATGGATGAAAATTTAATTACTATAGCCGTCTAAGACGACATTGGGAAGAAAAGAAATATTACTTAAAATTAAATTTTTCTTGGTGTTGATCATTTGATTTATTCTTTTTTTTTATTTTTTTATTTTTTTTCCTTTGAAGGTCGAAACATATTTGAGGGTTAAAGAAATATAACATGAAAATTTTCAAAAATAGAGTAGATGTCAAGTATTTGAGTGATCAGTTAACCCCACCATTCCTATAGTAAGGCGTGATTGGTATGTAGTTTGAAATGGAATGTAAACATAATAGGAAAAAAAATTGAAACATTATACACGTAATAGTTTACAAACTCATAAGGTGCATACGTAATTTTCTTTTAAATATTGGAAATCCTACTAAACATTTGTCTTTACTACACTCTTGTTTTGACTGGCCAAATGCAATGTAAAGTAAATTTAAAATACAAATGGGAACGATAACACGGGAAAGAGAACGCGTTTTTAAGTAGTGTTTGTATCAACAAAGACATCAACTTAGAAAAGCCAATTTGAAGCGTAAACAAAAGAATGAATAGGATATTTTAAATTTTATTTAGTTAACAAATCATAATTATAAATAAATATTCTCAATAGAAAAATTCAGATACTTTAATTTAAATATAAGATGGTTCATCAAGATAGAAATATCTTTTCGTTTTATTTAAAGGAGTATCATTATAGTTGTGAATTCCCTTGCGAAGAGAGTTTTATTTATTACATAATGCATAATTTGTATTACCGTTGTATCATTTTCTCTTTGATAATGTAGTTGAGATCATCTATATAATAGGGAATAGTGTTCTCTTTACACTTTTTACCACATTAGTAATGATGCATGTGTGATGTGTTCTCAATATAATTTTTATTTTTGTGTAATTTTTTTATTATTTCTTTAATGAATTAATTTATTCTATTAATTAGTATTGTGTTTATGAGTTATAATTACAATTTTAGACATTATCTTTAAATTATTTAAAATTAATGATTTGAATAGACAAGTGTATTGTGGGAAAGAGAAATGTAATTATATCATTTGAGTTCATGTTCAATTAATGATAATTATTATATTATTCTATTAATTAATATTGTGTTTATGAATTATAATTATAATTTTGGACATTTTTTTAAAATATTTAATGAATTAAATAGGGAAGATTGTGGGAAAGAGAAATGTAACCATGTCCTTTGATATATAATTTTACTAATTAATATTATATTATTCTAAAAATGAATTGAATAAGCAAGGGTATTTTGGAAAAGAGAATTGTGATCGTGTCTTTTCAATTCATGCTTTTATAATAGTATAATATATTAAAAAGGGATTTATATCGAGTTTACCTTGTATATGGTGAAAAAGTGTGAGGGGCCATATGTAGAGGACCTGAACTCCTACTAACATTATATACAAAAACATGAGCATAATCTGTATTCTTCAATGGAAAGTTTCTCTATCAAATGTGAACACACACACACAAACGAACGAAAAAAAGAAGTTTTTTGCTTCGAGAAACTAAATTGACCGAAGACCATTTGATAAACTATTTCATTTCTAGTGACTTTTCCAACATAAGTTGAAATTTATGAAAGTCTATGCTTCAAGAAATATTTTTCGAAAATTAGGTGCAGGTTGGGTTTAAGTGGTACTATTATAAAAGGGATTTACAGAATTTCGCATTCTAAACATTGCTATTTCCAAATTTGTTTAAAAAAACAGATTTTATCAAAAGCCTATGGGTATTTTTATAATTCTAGAAGCATGTCTTATCAAATGCCTAAAAATGTATTTCTACTTCTAAGAAACTAAGAACTGTTATTGGAGTTTCTCAAAGCATAACACTTGGTAAATTATCAAAGGGGTCTTTTGTTGTTGCTTTATTTTTCTTTCCCAAAACAAAAGTTAGTCATATGAGTTTAAGTAAAATAGTTTTAAGAGGGGTATTTATCAAATTTGGCATCCTATACATAAGAACTATAGTAGAGATCTTCATTGATTGCTTCTTCAACCTTGATGCTAGGGATCATTCGGTTTTTCATTTTATTTATCACCAATGGCCAAGTTTCTCTTCATTGTCTCTATATCCAGTGATCCAAGTTCGTCTTCATCTTTTCTATTTTTGTTGAAACCGAATCCTTGTATTTGCAAAACTGATCCTTGTTTTTCATTTTCTCTATCTCTGATTATCAAATACTTGATGGATTACCTTTGTTTGCTACTCTCTCAGTGATTTTTAGATTACAACGAGTAGATTCAATGGCCGTGATCTTTCATGGCAAACACGTGGCATTTTCCTAAAATGCAGTATTCAGAGAGTCAAGATCACCTCCACATCAACTAACATTTTTTTTTTTGGAGGAAAAAGAGGGGATGCAGTAGCGGCGACCTAGCGCCCCCCGCTACGCATTGTTCGAATTTTTTTTATCGAGTGCGACCTATACAAGCATTAACCCTGTGCACTACCAACGCAAACACTAGCCTTATCAGTGGAGCCCCACCAAAGGCTTATTATAGTCCACAAAAAGCTAGTAGCACTTGCACCCACCAAAGAGCACACAACCGTCTAATGCAAGAAACATGAGAGCAGAAGGGATTTGACCTAAAACATGAGATTTACCAAACCACTTGAGTGAGCTTGAAACCACTAGACCACCACCCTCAATGGTCCACCACATCAACACTTTTTCACTAGAAACTTCGTGGTATAAAAAGCGTCTTGAGAGCAGTACGTGATCCCCACGGAAAAGTGATTTGGACTCCTATCCGTATTAGGAATACCCTCAAAGGTTGTATTAAATTCTTGATCACACGTGTTGATGCATTACGAATTAGCCTAATTTAGGTGAGCTTTGGGGGAGGGCCATCCGTACCTCACCGAGATTGTGACGGTTCAATTCTTTTTTTTTTTTTTTTTCCTTAAAATTTTCTTTTTATCTTTAATTAATTTTAAATTCTTGTGTTTTTCTGTTTTGGTAAAATTCTAAATTCTTGTTCGAGCTCGTCTTTCCTGACTTTCCAGATGTGGAGCCCATAAAAGCGCCGTCCAACCTTTCAGAATAAGCCACATAGATCCTTATTACGTATCGCTCGATCGGATTAGATTTGAAGCTCAAACAAGAAAAATCAGAAATTTTACCAAAACTACGTAACTTGTTCGTATAGATTTCGTATATGTGCCGCTCTCTCAGATTGCAGAAAGGTTGATTTTGATTTCTGTCGAAGCGTGTGGTTGAAAGAGATCATAGATGTTAATGGAAGAGAAAAGAGGATCAGAGACGAACTGTATACGGTTGAGGTGCAGAGTTCAGATTCTTTTATTATTTCAATTCTGATGATTTTTATTGTTTCTTGAGGCTTGAAATGTTTTCTAATCCATTTTCCTTTTTCTAATCTACGCTAGTTCTTCTGGAGCAATGATTGGTGATTCACTTCTTCTATTTTTTAAATAATATTTATAATCACTGATTCTTGATTTCTTATTATTATTCAGGTCATTGACTTTTATGGAATTGGAAGTAAAAATGGTTTCTTGTTAGTTCAATGGCATTAGGGTTCTCGCATGCGTGATGGAACTAGGAGTCTGATCACGAGACCAGACCTTGAATTTAATGGGGGTATTTAATGATTTGACCGTGAATAGAGGTATTGTTGCAGAAACGTTTCTGGTTCCTGTGATGTCTAGGGAAGCATGCGGTCTGTGATGGAGTTGGGAGCTGGTCTTACAAATTCTCACACCTGTTGATTGGTATTCTGATGGGTTTCAAGGAATTAACAACAGGGTTTTCTGCTAGTTCTGCGTAGTAAGGGAGGAGAAGGAAGCCATGGATGAAGAAGCAAGTTCATGGTTGAGAAGGGCCAAGTTTTCTCATACGGTTTATCATAGATTGGATTCAGCGAAACTAAAGACTCTTCCAGTACACGTTGATCGGGATCTGGATCCGAGATTGAGGTGGTCGACTATTCAACAAAACGATCGTGATTCCAGACTGAATTTGACGTCAAACACAAACCCTCAGAGGGAAAGGGATCGCAATCCCAAGTTGAACTCGAGGCATTCCTTCCAAGACAATCGTGGTTCCCAGGTAAATTTGGGGCTTAATCGTGATTCTGTGCATACATCACAGTTGCGTCGTACTCCGACCACCAGATCTTTATCTCCTCTGCCTGAAAGCAATATTTCGGCTGCATTTAAGGAAGCTCAATCAGCGCAGAAGAGATTCTCCACTCCAGGCCCTCGAAGAAAAGAACCTGATAGAAGGATTCCAGGAAAGATTTTCGCAAAAGAATCTCGTCCTAGGGCATCTGATTCCACATCATCGTCAACTTCGAATTCTGATAAAGCGAATACCCGAAAGGAGTCATCGTGGACCAAGTACTTCGATCATGGTGGAGGAAGGGTTACGGCAGTGGAAACTGCTGCAGATGAATTCAAGGTTGATTTGTCTCAGTTATTCTATGGGCTTAAATTCGCCACAGGGGCTCACAGTCGAATTTACCATGGAATCTACAAGGAAGAACCTGTTGCAATGAAAATTCTTAGCCCTCCCGATGACGACGAAAATGGAGCCGTAACGGCTCGGCTGGAGAAGCAGTTCACTAGAGAAGTTACTCATCTGTCTCATCTCCATCACTCAAATGTGATTAAGGTAGTGAAGTCTCTCATTTCTTTGTTTATGTTTTATATGTTTGTTAAATTTTTTTTTTGCTTTCTTATTATTATTATTATTTTTTTTTTGGTAAGCTTTCTTTCTTATTTTCACCTTTTACAAAGGCGAAGGATCCTAATACTTTCTTTTTTGAAGGAAAAAAAAAAATTATGATCAGGATTATTATGTTGTAACAGCAATATATCCCAGGTCCTTTTGTGTCTTTATGATCATGCATTGCAGCCAGCCCTTGCCCTATTTGTTTTGTATAGTTCAGTGATGTTGCTGTTCTTTCGAATTACTAGTTGTTCTGTTCTTATGCTTTATTTGAAGTTCTATCCGAACAAAGTGGGTTCTGATAAGGATCTTTGAATGACCCTTTGTTTTTTGCACTTAATAAGCTCCACGATCCAGCTGACATTCTGCGTCTGTTTTTATTTGTTGTTCGGGGTGGGGGTATTCACTTAGTAATTCTGGGTCTTCTCCCTGGTGCAACTGAAATGGGAGAATCATGCTTATCAAATTTTACTTGCCTTATTTATGCAGTTGGTAGCAGCTTTTAAAGACCCACCAGCCTTTTGTGTGATCACCAAATACATTTCAGGGGGATCTTTGAGGGCATTCTTACACAAACTTGAGCACAAGTCTCTTCCCTTACAAAAACTGATAGCTGTTGCTCTGGAGATTGCTCGAGGAATGGAATACATTCACTCACAGGGTGTCATTCATCGTGATCTCAAACCAGAAAATATTCTTCTTGATGAAGATTTCCATGTGAAGATCGCTGATTTTGGAATAGCATGTGAGGAGGCATACTGTGATACCTTGGTGGAGGACCAGGGTACTTTCCGCTGGATGGCACCAGAGTTGATCAAACAGAAGGCCTATGGACGAAAGGTCGATGTCTACAGTTTTGGACTCATCCTGTGGGAAATGGTAGCTGGAAGGATTCCTTATGAGGGAATGATACCTGCTCAAGTAGCTTATGCTGTTGTGAATAAGGTATGTTGCTTATTTTCCTGCCTTTAAATATATACAGAACTTCTGTTGGCAAAAGTGGAACTTCCTCCATTGATTTCTTTACCTTTTTCTAGTCCTACTCCCTAGCATTTAGTTTTTATAATCATTTTTATTGAAAAAAGAAAGAAAGAAAGATATACTACTCACATGTTGCATTACAAATTTTCACGTATTCTTTGTTTTTCATGTTGCATTAGACAAATCTCTCTCCATAACAACCCCATTTTTAGTTTTGAGTACTCTAAACACATTAGTTTTTTGTTGGACAATCTCAATCATTTATTTGATATGAAAACAAAGAGAGATTTCTGATGATTTATTGTCATCAAGTAAGCATGTTGTTGCTTTTTATTTTTGAGGTGAAATGTCATAACTTCTCATCCCTCCCACTTTGGCATGAAATTTTCAGCTATAAATATCACGACTTTTTTAAATTATCATGAGATTTCTAGATGGGGTGGATGATGTTAGGGATAATAATGATACATTGGAGAAAACTGAATAATATGTATGTAAAGTAGGGTTAAGGATTTAGGATGTTGAGATTTGTTAAAAAATCTAGTTAAGACTTTTCTTCTTCTACACATGGGGAAAACAAAGCTGTAGGAGGAAAGAGTGTTCAAAATATAAACTTTCTTTTGATGGGTGGATGCTTTAGTCTTAGGTGGTGCTTATTTAGAAGTGCCCTTCTTGTTGCTCCAGTAACCCACCAAGAACTCAAATTTGATGGGTGATTTAGAATGACGAATGTGGCACGAGTGTTTCTATTCCACATATGTTTCTTTTTCTTTTTTTGTGTGGGGTGGTGGTAGTTAAGCTTTCTATTCCACATATGTTGAACATAGTTTTCTTGATTTCTTTGTACCAAGACCTCAAAAGGTCTAATAAAAGAACGAAAGAATAGTCTACTAAACTTTTAATTAAAACAAGTGAATGGGTTAATTTTTATTTGTGATGTGATTTATGAATTCTGATTTCGATAACAAAGATTGAGTTATCGTATCTTATATCAAAATCTTACTGTAGGATACTTTGTCTATTACATTCTAATAAAACGAAATTGAATTTCAGAACTTGAGACCCATTATTCCACCAAACTGTTTGCCGGTGCTTCAAGCGTTAATTGAGCAATGTTGGGCTTCGCAATCAGAGAAGAGGCCTGAATTCTGGCAGATTGTCAAGGTATTGGAGCAATTTGAGTCTTCACTTACTAGTGATGGTACTCTTAACTTGGTTCCTGACACCACTTGCAAAGATCATAAAAAAGGGGCTTCTTCATTGGATTCAAAAGCTTAGTCCGGTGCATCCTGATGGTTTGCCTTTGCCTAAACCTAAATTCTTTTAACGGTTCCTTTTGTATCCTGGCTTTTGTAGTATCACCAGGTCACAGCCATGTAATTAAAATGTTATCTTTAGTGTTTATTTTTATTTTTATTGTTTCTCAATGCTTCCTCTGCAAATAGCCTTCTTGGCATTTGGGAATTGGATTGTCATTTGTGGGTTCTAAGCTTTTTGATGTTCCAGTTTGGAATACAGCTTGTTGATTTGAATTGTCACACATGCAAAACATGCTAGTTTGATTTTAAAAGTTGTATCTTTTATGGGTGGAGGATCTGACATCTTGCTGGAAGTTGATTTTAATTCTCTCTCTCTCTTTTTCCTCTTTTTATTTTTTTATTTTTTAATATTTTTTTTAAATTCTGGGCTTTTGCATTTAAGTTCGATTCTACTTTGCAGAAATCGGTTAGTTTAGTCATTGTATCTTTTGAGGAAAAGTGTTTAATTCCATTATAGAGTTGGGCTACCTAACTAACCTATTTGGTTCATGACCTAAGGGTCTACTACAGCTACTCACCTTGATCTTTTTCTAATCCAACATGTTCTGTTAGAAATTCTAATGTGGCATAATTTTCTAGTTTGAGAGATATAAAAAAGAAATTGTAGAAACTTAAATGTTTTTGGAAACTGATCTAGAAAACTGGGTTATAGTCCAGGATGTTAAATCCGGATTCATTTAACAAGGCCCTTGAATTCTAAGCATAATTTCTAGTTTGAATATAAAAAAAAATTGTAGAAACGTACCATTTGATGTTGAGGCAACATCTTTTGAGCAATAAGATATATTAGGCATGAAGTTTTAAACTTATATTGCTTGACATTGATAATACTGAAGTCATTCGGAAAAAACTTCTGTCCAGAATATGTAACGAGTTGAAAATAGTTGAAGAAACTGCAGATAGTCTGGGTATAGGTGTTTTAGTTCACTCAATGTGCTGTGAATTAATTTTAGGGAAAATTAATTGTTCACTCCCTATATGTTGCCCCAAATGCTTGTTCACCCCACAAAATCAGGTACTTACTTAAAACACCCCCTGAACATTACTTATACTAACAAACCCAGTCTGTTAGTTAAGCACTATTAAAAGTTGACATCGAAGTTAAATAATTTATAAATGCCAAAAATATCCTTAAAGGTAGTGGCTGTCATGATCCACTGTTTTTCTTTTTTCTTTTCTTTTCTTTTTTATGTAAGACATGATCTAGGTTTGAGAACTCCATCTCATAGGCCAACTTGGTGGTCAGAAAAACCGAATTGGGGTGCCGTGCATTTGATATGTGGAAATAGAAGCCAGATTAGGATGGGAAGCATAAAACTACCATAAATGTCAAACTCCACCCCTTTTTATAACCCTTATTTTTGTTTCATTTTCCTATTTCATCAAGGATTATCCATTTTATAATGTTTTTCTAGGTTTGAGAACTCGATCTCATAGGCCAACTTGGTGGTCAGAAAAACCGAATTGAGGTGCATTTGATATGTGGAAATAGAAGCCAGATTAGGATGGGAAGCATAAAACTACCATAAATGTCAAACTCCACCCCTTTTTATAACCCTTATTTTTGTTTCATTTTCCTATTTCATCAAGGATTATCCATTTTATAATATTTTTGTTTCCTTTCCTATTTTCATATAGGATCCTGAGATATACCAATATTTCGGCAAGATCTGACAGAGATGTCTGAGATATACCCTTACTAACTAAAGATCTCTTTCCCTGTCTTTTCTCCTTTCTTCTTCTTATCTAGAGTTGCAGATGTAGTAGAGCCACCACCCACCACTGATTATTCCGTGCATTGTTTCCAACCAAGCACTATTTTTGCTTGGAAGAACAAATAGGAGCTTTGCTGACTTCATATTTTAAGATTCAGACTTTACATGCAATTGGCCGTTCTTCTCTTCTCCTTCACAGGAGGCCTGGTATCCTCCACGTTGCCTGCATTTTCCTGTGACTTATGGATATGCTAGTCTCTTGAACAGCCCCTCGGCACCTAGGCTTTAAGAATTTGGTCAGCCTTTCACATTCAAAGTCTTCTGTGATAAGCATCATTTTTCTCTCAGTAACTTACATTCGAGCCATGCCTTATTGTTACTCCTGATCACGATTGCTATCTGACATAGTTTTTACTGATGTTCCGATGGAAGATTGAGATGGAACAATAGTATCTCCACATTGAAAAGCAATACTCAATAATGATCACCAACAAAGTAGAAGAAACAATAGGATCTGTCTGAATATCTAAATCATAGAACAAGAGCCCAAAAGCTGATTCCTGACCACAAGAAAATAAGGGGTAAAGCAGAACTTTTGATCAATATTTGGGTAGTTTTAAATTAATGTTTACCCATCTGGTGGCCACAACACTGGAAATCTCAATCCTACATACTCCACAGATGCTATCCGCATCCAAGAACATGCACAGTTTTTGGGCATTTCGCATCTCTTTAGTGAAGAATTCTGCAAAAGCTTATAAATTTTGCAGGTAGTTATTTCTATGCAAGACAATCCAGATTGTTGTTGGTTTCCTATCCATCACTCTTTTGATTTTTGGTGTCCTTTCTTTTCTTCTTTGTATTCTTCTTGTCATTCAAATTAGAAATGAATAGTCTTAGTTATGGTCTTTGGTGTCATAGCATTTCCCAAAATGATGACCATGATTCACTAGGTTTTGCTGGTTGGTGGGCCTGCTGGGAATGGGATTCCAGCCACCCACACAATGCAAAATCTTTTCAAAGAAATTAAGAAAACGGTGAAAGAAATATTTCATCTTTTGCACAGAACACCTTTAGATTCTGGAGGTGATCAAGTAATAGCTTGGTTTGTGGGGGGACTGGGGCAAAGCATAGGGAGTAAAAAACTAATTTGCCTTTATCTTAAATACATATAATATTTTGGCAATATAAATTCATTAGGAAACATCTCACGTTTTGTGTGGTGTCTATGGATGGTCGTAATTTATGCAGCCTTACCCCAGCATTTTGCAGAGAGGCAGTTCCCGTACTGAAACCTGCAACACCAAGGCTTGTGTGCATTTGGTGTGCTTTTTTTATTCCTTTATTTTTCTGTTCTTTCTTTTGTTTTTTTTAAACAAAACGTCTCTTGTACCTTTAATATTAGTTTTTGAGTGGTAAGAATGTACCTTTAATTTAAAATTTTTATGATACCAAATAAAATTAGTCGTACACAAATAAGTCATAGTGATAATCAGTTCCCCCCCCCCCCCCCCACCCCCAAATGGCCTAACATATGCACATTGTCATAACATAATTTACTTTATTATGCTTTAAAAAAAATCTCCTAAAACATTTGAGTTTTTTTATAGGAAACATCTCGTGTACTTGTAATTTAGAATGTGTATGATTTCAAATTAGACAAGTTATATACAAAATAAGTTTGTAGTGCTAGAGACAGCCTCTAAGCATAGATAATTTGATCAACTTGCCGGTCCTTCATTTCTGTGTGGCTGTCTCTGCTTTCTTGAAAGTTATCTGCCATTCTAAATTATGTGATAAAAATCATCTTAATCTGTACCATGCAGATCTTGCTTGGCTTCCTTGGTATCACGCTTCTCTCTATCTAATGAAATGTTGTTATGGCACTCTATGTCATTCCTTAAAGCTATTTTATTGTACACTGCTCCGCTATGGAATACCTTGTTTCTAGATTTCCCCATAAAGCAAACCTTCACCTTTCATCTCCCTTGCCCTTCAAAAATGCCACCACTGCCTCTGAGTCACATGTTTATTCATTTGTTTTTGGCTTGATTTTTGTTCGCTGTTCTGGTTTAAGATAGGACAATGGCGCCCTGGGAAAGTGAAGGGAAGGAGCAGCCAGATCTGCATGTATGGCTTTTTCCGGGGTGGGGATAGGGAGGTTTAACATGCAAGGATAGTCTTCAAATGTCTGTTATCTTGTTTCCATCTCATTTATTTTTTTCCAATGAAATTTCAATCCAATATCTCATTTTAATTTAGAAGGGAACTAGATGAAGTGAACAGTGATTTCTGCCTGCTATCCTTGTGTGCTACCTCAGTTAGACAAAAAAAGAAGGAATGAAACAGAACTGATCTAATTTTGTGAACAGTTGAAGATACATAATTCCCTGCTGTTTATCAGTCAAAGTTGAAACATACAGTCTCCAATCTGTAGAAGTCTTTTCCACTGGAGAAAAATTTAGTTTCTTCTGAATTTTATAGAGTGATCCAGATTTCATCACATGGGAGGTGGACATCAACAGAAATGCCAAGCCCTGAAACATATCTGATTGGTCCATTCAGTTCCAAGTTTGGAGCAAGTTTGGTCCAATGTTTCAATATTTTACCATTTGTTTCTGCTTGTCAAGTTCTAGAATGTTAGCTTTTGTTTTGTAGGTGTTTCAAAATTTTGTGAGGTCTTAAGTTGAAAGGAATACTAGTCCATGCAAGGGAGGTTCTGCATCTTTTCATGTCAAAACATGAAGTGGTAGACATTGCCTATGGTTTTGACAAACAACACTGGCTCTTAGCTGTTATCTGTGGGACGCAGAAATGTCTGTGAGGTGCTAAGAAGACACTGGTGTGATACTAGTCAAGGCTTGAGTCTGAAGATCTGTCACATTATCACTCTCTCTTGTCTTCTTCTGTCCTTTTGACTCTATCTGCTAACGGCTCTGTCGACTAAGTACATGAACTTATCCCAGTTTATCCATTACCTTCTGGGGCTGCCCGAAGATAGCCGTTGATGTTCTGTGACACTTAATCATGTTGAAGTTACTCATTGGTCACTGTTATCATCTGTACCCAGTGATTTCTCTATTTCATGTCATAGCCCTCCAACTAAGGATCAACTCTAGCAATCTAGCCCTGGGACTCTGTAGATATTTAGGGGGGTTAAGCTGCTGGACAAGCACAACCATGGACTAATTTCAGTTTTTTTTCTCTTGGAATTTCCTGTGATTTTGAGTCTATCCAACCAGTTTAATCACTGCCAAATCCTGAGGGATTGAAACAACTTAACCCTATTCGACTAGACATTGGGGGATCAGTTGAGTTGCTGATCTATTGATTTTGAATGTCTTCCATTCTTAGCATTATTACTTGTGGTTTTGCCTGGAGAATTCTTAAACAAGCTATAAAGCTGACTACTAGGGTTCCATCAAATTGATATAAGAGCTATAACAAAGGGTAGCACTAGTGTTCCAACTTCCAAGTAACACCAGATCAGACAACTACTAGAGATGCTGAAATATATTTCTGATAGTTTGACTGGTTGAACAACTTATTGATCCCCAGATCCCTCCACAATATGAGGGACAACCAGTTCAGTCGATAATCAGTGACACCAGATTTGTGCATCGTCCAATGTTCATTTTCTATAAAGATTCAGCTCAATTTAGAAGTGGCATTTGAGAAACCTTACCTCAGTGATCCTTAAAAGTTAAGGCAAGCATGATATGCTACATCTGAGTGTCATGTTTAGATTACTTTTTCTTGGTTCTGATTTGTTTAAAGCTAGGAAATTGAACCAGACAAAATTGTTTCTTTCAAAACCAGAAAGATCTCATAATCAAAGCTCTAATCTTGTGCCTGTTAAAGAATGTTGTAGTGAGACTGAGTTTTCATAGGACAAATTTTCTTTGCTTATGGACCCAAATCGGGGATGAAGCCGAGGAAATGTGATGGAGATCCAAATTGTTCAACGTTGAAAAATTAGTGGATGAGTTGCGGCCACCGCCCTCGTTTGGGCGGGGCAGGTTTGAATGTTGCACATTAAATGCACAACACGTGCGAGGAGGACTGTCGAGATCGAAATTTCCGTCGCACTGTATTGGTGAAAATCGTTTTTATAGACTTCACATGTTCCATGTTACATGCTTTTTGAAAGGCATCAATTGATAGGTGATGTTCTTCAAGAAAAGAGAGATTGGTTGAACAAGAAACACATGTTTCACCAACTCAATATAGCTTAATGGAGGTGGACGAGTCACCCTTTAATCATTATTCATTGGCTCGTGGCTCTTTCTTGTGTATCCCACAAATTCTCTTCCAACCTTAGTGATGCATTTGCCCAGGCAAGGACTTGGTAAATGATAGAAGAATTTATGTAGAATTGCTGGTTCTCTGTTCTCATTCATGAAACATGAAACATGCTTGAGCTTTCAACTTTTCCTTTTTCAAAGTTGACAGATAAATGCCAGTTGGAGGCATAGATGAACCACACAACAAGGTCAGGACTCATGAGTGGTCCTTTAGGGTCCAGGTCAATTTCTTTCTTTTTCCAGTGTGGCTACATAATAATGAAATAGCTTGACAAGTACAGAAAACTCTCACTAGGGTAAGGTGGACCAATCTGGAGAAAGGGGATCAACAACACAGCTCCACCAGGATCTGCAAAAGATTTGGGGTAGCTTTGGGTTCCTTTTCTTGAATGCATCTTCTGTTCAACGAGTGACTAATGAGTAATCTAACAACTGATTTTCTAGTACAGATAAACCAGCTGTCTGTTTTTTTTTGCAAGTTTCTTGTAGTGCATTTGATTACTTAATTCCATCCATGCTTGAGTTGATTTCAAATTAATGCAAACAGAATTTACAGGTTTTTGGTTCATTAAAATTAGCTGTTTAGTTATTAATCTGATCCTGTGAGCTGATTCATCTTAGAAACTACACGGTTATATGAGTCAAGGTGTTGTTTTTTTTTTTTTTCTTTTCAAGAGTACTGTTGATTTAATTTCAAACCACTCTTGTTTTGATCCGGATCTTTTAACAAAAGTTACTAAGGGCCTGTTTGGTTACATATATCTAGAGATTTCAAATCTCTGGATTCATGAATCTGAGAATTATACCTGTTTGGTTGTAAAAATCTCTAGATTCATGAAATCTAGAAATTCACCTTTTTACACTAAAAATGTGAATCTGTAGATTTATGGGCAAGGGGTGAAATCTAGAGATTTCAAAAAAACTATATATTTATACATTCACAAAAATCATGTTGATCAAATAGTTTTTTAGGATGAATCCATAGATTTCATTCCAAAACCAAACATTTAATTTTATAAATTATGATTCCACAGATTTGAAATCTCTAGATATTTGAAATCTGCAGACTCATGTAACCAAACAGGCCCTAAATGATTATTAAAAATCAGATTCATGATTTGGTGGATTTTTTTTTAATAGAAAAGGTGGATTTAAATGTGGAATCACATAATACACTCACCATAAGGGATGTAAATAAAAAATCAAAAGGGTTCACATCCTCTACAATTCCCAATCCTTGTAATTCATATTTAGGGACATGTTGTCAATAATCCAATAGTTACAATCAAAACCCAATTAAAAATTAAATCCATTAAATTCTTTAAATTTCTCTCAATTTCGCCTCTCATATTTTCTTGAGGCTTAATTTTAGGGATTTATTAGATTCAATCTTTAATTAAGTTTTAATTTAGAACATTAAATTATTAATTACCACATGTCACAATGTGAGATATGAATTACAAGAAATTACAGGAGTGAGAATTATAAATAATATGAACCCTAATTATTTGTATTTGTGTCCGTTTAGAGCACCAACTGCACTATTTGAAAAGTAAGCAAAGAAGAATATACCTATCATGCAAATATGTCCATAACTTTCTAATCTACATTTGACCAAAAAAAGACTTTCTATTCTACAAAATATAAGCCAATTCCGTATGTGAGCAAATAAGGTGTAATGACTTTAATGGTCTGAACTCGTTTTGAGCCATTTATTTGGGTTCAATGTGGTCCCGATCCCAACTTGTCTTGCCTAGCTTGGATTTGCATGGCCCTAAGGTTTAAAGTATTGATATCAAATAGCACATTGGTCAAGTAATTTTAAGAGACATATCTCCTTTTGTTTATTTTATTGTTTTGGCCATTGTATTTTAGTGTAATCTAATAGAAAGCAAATTTCATATTGATTATATCATATATTGATATGTATCCCTCAAGTATCATGGAATAATTTAAACTTGTTTACTAAACATGTGGTTCTAGTGTGGCATCTGACTCAGATAAGTTGAATCGAATATTAAACGAATTGGATGCACAAGCATCTAAGATTTCGAGTTACGTGCACGAACACTTGAAAGGTTGTAGTAATCATGTTAGAGCTGAAACATATCAGAGGTACTTTCTTTAAGGTATTTAGATATACCGATTTGTGCAATACGGGTACCAAATGTGTTTTCACCCCAAAATCAGTTAGCCCAAACCTTTAAGGTTGCACCTTAGAAATGTTACTTAAGGTGTAATCAGGTTATGTTCATTGCTTAACAGAATAAAAAGGAGTGAGAGAGAGAAAGAGAAAGATGTGGAGAAAATTTTATATAAAAAAATGAGTTCATATAGAGCCCAAAGGTTGTGGGTGAAAAGATAAGGTTACCTCTCTTTGTGGGGGTACCTATTCAGCTCAACTCCCTATAGGAAGTTACATATCCAATTAATCTCCCTAAGGAAAAGTATCTCTCTAATGACATTTCCACACTTTCACCTAGCAGTGGGTTTTCGGATTAGAACCCATGACAAAATGGCCTTTCGGAATAAGGCCTATAACCCATGACCTTTTCGGATTAGAGCCCATGATAAAATGGGCTTTCAAGATCAAGGCCTATGACCAAAGTCCCAAGTCATATAAAATTATTAATATTAATTAATGTATATATATATATATATATATATATATATATATTTATTTTTTATATATATATATATATATATATATATATATATATATATATATATATATATATATATATATATATATATATATATATATATAATCATGGTTGAGTCACGTCTGGGTTTAGGTTTGGTTGGCGTCACATAAGGTTCGATCCTTAACCCCAAAGATATATAATATAGGTCTTTACCATATATAAATGAGATAATTAGTTACTTTTTACTCAATGTGAGATTAAAATTTCTGTTATAAAAATCATAAATAAAAGATATGATTAAAATATATATATTTAAATAAAAATAATAGGTAAACTTTTAAACATATTTACAACATGAAGTGAGCCGATTCAATTATTAAAAAGCCGACAACTGTTTTCTCTATGTTACCCTTCATCATTTTTTATTGCTTCTCAGTTTTGCATCTTTTGCTCTGTTTTTTTGTTTTTTATTCTGTTTTTGTTTATAGATTGGATTTGATGATTCGGTAGGGGTAGAATTTGTTCTTTAAATTCCTAGGTTCTTGGTTCAATTCTTATGCTATTAGCCTCTGTTGTTATTCTGTGAATGTTTTTTTTGTTTATTTTTTTTTGTTAATGTCTGTATAAGGGGTAGTAGGTTAAATATTTTGTGGTGTTAGGAATTTAAATTATTAGTGGTTTGGGAGGTCTTGCAGCATCTTGCAGGTTTCGAAAATTATTGCTTCTCTTTGGTTTAGCTTTTGTGTTCTAGCCCAATTCACTAGGCGATTCGTGTTTGTTTTAACAATGATGACCTTGATTGAAAAACAAATCCTAGGGGTGGGGTAGGCTGACCTTGATTGAAAAACAAGGGGATCATGAAGCTTTTATCCTGGAACTGTCAGGGGCTTGGCCCACCCCTAACTCAACAGATCTCGCGGACTGTATGCAATAAAGGGAGGCCTAGCATTGTCTTTCTCATGGAGACAAAACAAGACAATGCTGTGATACATCGTGTGGGAAGGACTTTAAGGTTTAATGATTTTTTCACTGTTAATCCCATTAGTGTGTCAGGTGGTATTGGTGTCTTATGGAATGATAATATTTCAGTTACTATTCTTTCATCTTCCTCAAATATTGTAGGTTTGCAAATCATCATTTCATCCTCTGGTGCAGTGTTTCGAATCACCTTGGTATATGGCCACCCTCAGGTTGAGCATCGACAGAGGATCTGGTATGAATTGTCTCAGTTGGGTTCCTCTGTAAGTTCACCTTGGCTTGTTCTTGGTGATTTTAATGATTTATTGTCAAATGATGATAAATTGGGAGGGACCCCTAGACCCCAATTTCACTTAGATGCATTTAGACTGACCATTGATAGTTGCCACCTCTTTGAGGTTAAGTGTACTAGGCCTAAGTTTTCTTGGTCAAATAAGCGTCAGGGGAGGGACTTGATAAAGGAATGCCTCGATAGAGCTTTTGTAAATATTGAGTTTCTTGATCTTTATGGGAGTGTTCAAGGCCATAGACATGCCATGGTGGGTTCTGACCATACCCCCTTAGAAATCTCCATTCACCCAGCAAATAAACGTCCTATGAAATTTCATTAGGAGACCAAATGGGAAGATCACCCTGACCTTAATCCTCAAATCTCCTTTGGTTGGAATTCACCAAACTTTGGTTCCCCTGCATACAGATTGCATCAAAAAATTAAGAATTGCACAAAATCCTTAAGGTCATGGAGTAAAGCTACTTTCCATAATGCCTCAAAGGAATTTTCTAGGTTATCCCAATTGTTGGAAGAGTGTCAGACCAAATCTGTTTCTGAGAGTTCTGCTAAGGAAGAAATTAAGTTGAAAAGAGAAATTGAGAAACAATTATTAGCAGAAGAAAAATTTTGGTGCCAGAGATCTAGAATCCAATGGTTACAAGAAGGTGATAGAAATACTAAGTTTTTTTCATGCTTCCACTGCACAAAGGAGGCAGGAAAATTCCATCACAAAAATTAAAGACCATCTGGGTAACTGGTTGTCTGAAGACTCTCAAATCAATTCTACAATATGGTCTCACTTCAATTCCCTTTTCACCACTTCTCAACCTATTCCTCCCCATTAGTTTCTCAGTAGCACTCCTGCATGCATTACAACTTTCGGATAACTCTCTTCTTTGCTCACCTTTTTCTCCTGATGAGATTAAAAGAACTTTGTTTCAAATGAAGGGCACCAAGGCCCCTGAATATGATGGGCTCCCTGCTAGGTTCTTTCAAAGGCACTGGGATATCATTGGCAATGATCTCACCCTTGCTGTGCAACACTTTTTTAATGGGGGTTTTATGCTGCGCAGTCTTAATAAAACCATTATTTCCCTAATTCCTAAAAGAACTCACCCCCAGGATGTCTTTCACTTTAGACCCATCAGTTTATGTACTACTCCATATAAAGTCATAGCAAAATGTTTGGCTAATCGATTAAAACCCATTTTGAGGTCCATTATTAGTCAGACTCAAAGTGCCTTTGTTCCAGGTCGTGCCATCTCTAATAATATATATGTTGCTCATGAGTACTTACACTTTATGCGCAAATCCAAATCTAAATCTGGATATATGGCTCTTAAGCTGGATCTTTGCAAGGCCTATGACAAATTAGAGTGGTCATACATTGAACATTCTTTGAGACATTTAGGGTTTGATTCTAAATGGGTCCAATGGGTTATGTAGTGCATCACCACTGTTGAATATCAAATCAAAATCAATGGTGCCTTGTCCAAACCTATTGTGCCACAAAGAGGGATTAGACAAGGTTGTCCTTTAAGCCCTTACATCTTTATCCTCTGCCAAGAGACCTTTTCACAAAGACTCAGTTCCAATCTTGATATCCTTCGACTACCGGGTTTTGGGTTCTCTCGTTTTGCTCCATAAATTAACCATCTCTTTTTTGCTGATAATAGCATGATCTTTTCCCCTACATCTATTTCTAATGCATCACAGATAAATGTTTTGTTGCAAGATTATGAACAAGTATCTGGCCTTCACATCAATCGTGAAAAGTCTGCTATTCTATTTAGCACCAGAACCCCTCATGACCTCCGGACTGATATAGTTTCTGCCATTGCTATTAAAGAGGTCAATTCTCATGGAACATATCTGGGTCTTCCTTCATCTATTGGAAAATCTAAAGTGCAGACTTTCTCTTTTATTTTGAAGCGTCTAGATTCTAAATTATCTGGGTGGAAAGGGAAATTGCTTTCTCATGTAGGGAAGGAGATTTTAATTAAAGCAGTAGCATTTGCTCTTCCAGTCTATGCTATGTCGTGTTTTCTCATACCCAATGAAATTTGCAAACAAATGAATCAAAGGATCCGGCAATTTTTGTGGAAAAATGATCAAGGGAGGGGTATTCATTGGGTAAAATGGGAAACCTTGTGCAAGAGCTAAAGAGATGGAGGCTTGGGGTTCAGGGATGTACATTGTTTCAATAAAGCTCTTCTTGCCAAGCAGAATTGGAGACTTTTAACCAATCCAAACTCATTATGGGCCCAGGTGATGCATGCAAAATACATTAAAGACATTCCATTTTTTGAATATCGTGTCCCAAATAATTGTTCATGGGGCTGGAGAAGTATTCTGTCTGGGAGGGATCTTCTCAAACATGGCATTATTAGGCAAGTGGGAAATGGTGCAAATGTGCATATTTTTAAGGACCCATGGCTTCCCTCTTTGCCTTTCCATGGTATTAGTAGCGCCCCTTTGGGACATAGTCCAATATGGGTGCAAGAGCTTATTGATTGGGACACTTGCCATTGGAAATTACCTTTACTTCAATCTCTATTTTCTCCATGTGAGGTCCAAGCTATTTTAACAATCCCTTTATTGTCTCCTAATACTCTAGACTCTTGGATATAGGACAAAACAAAGGATGGTAAGTTCACTGTGAAGTCTGCTTATTATCAATGCTTAGCTATGGCTGATTATCAAGGTAATGTTGCTTCTTCTTCCTCCTCTTCAATATATTGGAAAATTATTTGGTAGATTCCTACTCTTTCAAAGATTAAACAATTTTTGTGGCGATCCTCATATGAGGCTATTGCAATTGGGAACTCCCTCTTCTTGAGAAATGTTTTACTTACCCCTTTGTGTCTAATTTGTGGTCATGGTTCGGAGAATGTATGTCATGCCTTGTTTTTAGTCTTCATGCAAAAGAGTGTTGGAGATTATCTCCCCTCCGTATTAATACATCTAATTTTTTAGGGACAAATTTATTTGATTGGATGGACTTTATCAAAATAAAGTTCAATGGTTGTAACAATTTAACCCTGGTGAATCAGATGTGGAGTGCCTTAGCTTGGTGTATATGGAATACTAGGAATGCTACACTTTTTAGAGGGATTGATGCCTCTATAATTCATACAATGACTACTTTTTCTTATTTATGTGCAGATATACAATCTCACATTATGAATCATCAAGGGGCTCATGGGGATCCTCATCCAAGGCCTAGTCATACCTTTTCTGAAGAACTTGCTCTCTTTCAAATTTTTGTTGATGGATCATGGGATAGTTCTTCACTTAAAGGAGGTAGAGGGTGCATCATGTGGGACTATAATAGTGGTTTTGTAGCAGCTCAAAGCAGATGTGGTCATAGTGCTTCTGCAACTTTAGTTGAACTTGAAACAATTAGAGATGGCATTATTCTGGGTTCCTCTTTAGGAGCGGTTGATTTGCATATTCATTCAGACTGTTTACCTGTTGTTAGTGCTCTCCAGGGTCTCCACTCATCTTTAGATTGGATGTGTCTCAGTTTAGTAGTAGATATTTTGAAGCGTTGTTCTTTCTTTCCTAGAGTTTCTTTTAGTTATATTCCTCGAATTGGCAATGGCTTTGTTGATTTCCTTGCTAAGGGTGCTTGTAGATTATCTCTAGACAGATCTTGGTGGGGTATACCAACTTTGTTTATTGTGGATTCCTCTCGTTTGTATAGATCCTTTGATCTAAACTCTTTCATTTAATATAATCACTGCTTTTTTGTTTTGGCCAAAAAAAAAAAGAAAAAAGGACAACTGCTTTGTTTTTTTTAGGTGATAAGCCAACAACTGCTTTGCTTTTAGGAAGTCATTTTCAAATCTAAACCTTTTGGTTCCTTTGATTTCGTCATACACGTTACGTCATTTATGATTTTGTCACGGGGTCCTTGTCTTCCCATTGGATCTTGCTTTAAACCAATTGCGCATTTCGGTCGGAATTTAAATTTCGCCCATTTGCTTTCAACGGTCAAGATTGACATTTCAATCCAACAGTCCATTTTTCGTCGTTTAACAGTTCAAAGCATGTATAGCGCTTAGTTGAAGCAATTTGCCTCCCCATTAGTTTCTATTACAAGTTTGATTTCCATCATCTAAAGCTTGGTGGTTGCTGAAATAAAAAGTCAAACGAGAAAATTTGAGAAATTACGTGGATTTGGCAATGAGATTTAGCCAAGGAACGAAATTTCGCCCAGTTCATTGGATAGCATATCCAGCGAACGGGGAGAAAGGACAAAATATCGCCGAGATTCTCTCCAAGTTCGCTATCAAAACAAATATATGTGAGTATAGTGTTTCGCAAAACGTCACAAGGTTAAAGTAAAGTTTTAATAACTGATTTCTGCAAAACATCAAGCATTAGATTTATAAAAAATGTAAAATAATATTTGATAAGTCCATCAATGAAATTTGTACTCATGTTTTCGTTTAGATTTTTTTTTTCCGAATAACTCCATGGTTATATAAGAGCCATGTGTGTGGACATGTGGTTCAAATGCCAAAAACGTAACTCAAAAAATATCAAAATAAATTTAATAATTCATTTTCTTCTCCATCTTCTTATGTTCGTCACTTTTAGTTTCAAAAGGTTGTTTTTCGCCATCACCGGAAAGGCGGAAAGTTTAGTTTCAGATCAACAACAAGCTCAACATGTGTGACGGCGAAATCAAAAGAGAAGTATTTTTCTGTTTGACGGTGATTTTAGCCGATTTTCGTTAGTTCGACCATTTTTCGACAATTGCCGTTGATATTTCGGCGATAAATAGTTAAATATTGCTAGTTCGGCGATAAACAGGCGAGATATCGCCGAGAATTCGGTGATATCTTGCAAATCTCGTTTTGAGGGAGGGTTTCGATTCGCTGGGGGGCGATATCATCGAGATTTGGATAAATATCACCGAATTTCACCGAATCTCAATGATAAGTTGTTCCTTGGGTTTAGCTCTAGATCTTTTGCTTGTAGTTTAATTTTCTTTAATCACGATTCAAATTTGTAAAGTTCGTTCAATATATTTCGTTAAGAATTCAAATGTATCAAAAGGTCGATACTGTCATATCAAAAGTGCGGAGTTCATTAGTAATCTATCGTTGGTTGAGGGCTTGGGAGACGTTGCTCTTATAATATAATAGAACTCGACTATGCTTAACCGTTGCTGTGCTTGTTACAGCTCTAGCTCTAAGGGTTTATTGGGCTTGTCCCATCCCTTAGTTTGGATGACTCTGTCTATTGCATGTATGACAGTTTGGTCAATTTCCGCTCCTTGGTTCGAACCAAACATTGTGTTTCATGCATCTATCATTTGTATTTTTCCTTTCTTTTGTGTGTCTGTAATTTCTAGTCTATGAATGAAAATGAAGTCTCTGACTTCTTACCAAAAAAGAACTCGACTCGGTGAATCGACTCTTTTACGCATGTTAAGTATTATTAAATATTTGCATGACTTTCTCTACAACTTACAATCACATCTAAAACTTTTAACATAATATTTGGGTGAGATTTGTGTGAGAACTTGTAATGAATGCCCATTCTTTTGGATATTTTGAAAATTTGTTGTAGTAAAGTGGTGAAAACTGCTTCTAGGCAGATGTAGCCGGCTGTTCAAGCTGAATTCTTCGCTTCTTTTCTTTGAGTCTTTTGGCACCATTATGCATTGTACTCAAAAAAACAAAATGGTGAAAACTGAAAATTCCTTGTTGGGGTAATTGTATTACAAATTCTTCAAACACACAAAAATGAAATTGCAATACAATTGAGAAATGAAGATCTTTAGCCAATCCGGAGAGTTTGATGCTGCAACCGAACGAATCACCGATCAATGAGGTTGAGTCACACCTTGAGTGCTGTCTTTAAGGTAATTGATGCACCCTACTATCAAAAATTCTTCGCACCACCACTCCAAGATAAAGCAACCTCCAACTAGAAGATGAGGTAGTTCTTCTAGTCCCTTAAAGGAGCTAAAAGCTAGAGCACAACACTTAGACAACTCAAAGAAATAAATGAACTTTGTAAAACAAATAATGTGAGTGTGAGGAGTGTCTCTATTACACACAACATGCAAGGAAGGGTTGTGTTTATATAGACCCAAACCACACTTTCTCACAAGAGGGAGAATCAATTCTCTACTAATGGAGAATCAATGGGCTTGTCCCTCCTCCACTAATGTGAATAAACCCCCTTGACCTAACCTCTCCACTACTTGGAGAAGTAACTCTCATATTCACTTCATTGGAATAAATTGGATTTAATCCATTCAAAGACCTTAACTCCACTCATGATAATGGCCATGAATGGTCATGAAATTGAAATGAGAAATAAAGGTCAAGAGTTAGAATTTGAGTAAATTCCACCCTTCAAGTAAGCCCACCTCATCACCATGAACAAGACCTTTTAAGACCCATGACTAATGTCATGAAGAGCCTCATAACCAAGGTCATAAAGGGCCTCCTTTAATCATGATGCCTCATTACCACCCTTACCTCATGGGTTGCACACAAACAATACAATGAAATGATAGAAATGCAAAAACTAATTTTAAAACTTAATATATAGAAAATGTAGATTTTAATAAAAAAACCTGACACTCCTTTAAAACTTCATCAGCCAAATTGGCATGTGAATCACGTTATGTATCTTTAATTTTTAACTTTTCTTTGCCAGGGAGATTTATCTTAGTCAAGTCAAATTTAAGACTTCAGCAAATTCCTACTCCGTTACTTTTCTTTTTTACAATTTGTTGGGTATCTTATGTTCTTTTGGGTAGAAATATGGGATTTTTAATTATCAAGTCAGGTAAGTCTTTGTGAACACTTTAAATGCAGTATACATGGCTGAGAATTCTCTACAGGGATCCAAATTTGTTGCCAGAAATTGCGGGTTCACACCCACTGGCCGACACGAATCTGATGGCAGCGAGGGCGGCAAGGAGTTTGAAAGCTTTCTAACAATAGTTCCTCTATATATTTCCTCTCATGGCTTGCTGTCCCTCTACAGGAGAAAAAGAGAAATTACATCCATATGGAGCACCATGAGCAGCTTGCTTCCCAGTCTCAGAGATCCGATCGAAAGACTGTAGAGAAGAACAGGAGGAATCACATGAAGAACCTTTACACCCAGCTCAATTCCCTCATCCCAAGCCAGAAATCTAAGGTTCTCTCTCTTTCTCTGTGAGAGTGTGTGTGTGTGTGTTTGAGAACTGTAGGTCTTGCTTGCAAGAAAGTTCATTTTAATTTTACAGTAGTATATATCAAGTAGCTTAAATAACTTTGATGGGTTTCTAGGAAGCAACGGCACTACCAGAACAACTGGAAGAAGCTACAAATTACATAAAAGTGTTGGAGAATAAATTGGAAAGACTGAAGAAGAAGAAAGAGCATTTAATGGAGATAGAGAGCAGTGGAATGATGGTAGACTTAAGAACACCACCCCACATTGAGATTCATGATATGGGTTCTGCTTTGGAGGTGATTCTAGTCAGTGAGTTCGATACTCAGTTTATGTTCTCTCAGATTATTCGTTTGCTTCAAGAAGAAGGAGCTGAGGTTGTCAGTGCCAAGTTTTCTGTCGTCAACCAAACCTATATACACATAATACATTCCGAGGTAAGTGGTGCAGTTTGGATCTTGAGAATCCGAAGGGCCAAGAATTGTTTCATGTCTTATATTTTATGAGGTGAAGTGGATTACCATTCTGGAAATTTCAAGCTTTAATCTTCAGACCTACTTCCCATGATCATAGGAATCTCAATTTCCCATTAACCAAAGGGATCATCTCTGATGTAGTCAAGTTTTAAAAGCCTAGATCAAATGTGAAAGCTTCATTCATATCCATGTAGAAAAAGTAGGACCTGACTGTCCTGCTTAACTTCTTCTTGACTTCATTTCTTTTGTATAGGTAGGAGAGGCTTCCCTTGGATCTGGAGCTGCCAGGATATCCAACAGACTAATAAAGCTGGTCCAAGAATGCTTTGGTCGTTCTGAACATGTGGCCCCAACTGTTGAGCAATGTTCATCTTCCATCTACCCTGTATTAAGTTCAAATTCATTGTTTTGAGATTACGGGCTGGAAATGAAGAACAAGCTGACCAGATTGGTAAATTGTACTTGAAGGTTTGAAGAATATAGATTGGAGAGACTAGCTAAGCCATCAAACGGATTTCCATGTAAGAGTATAGTTATTAGCTAGATCTTCTCTTTCCTTCTCTGTAATTTTGATCTGATAACTTATGGTTGCAGCTATTTACAGTTAAAGCTCAACTAACAATCCATCAAGGAAATCCCTTCTTGTGGACGTGTCACACCCCACCCAGCTGGTATTGGACTCACCCGAATAGCAGTGGATATAGATCCATAGTCACAAGATCAGACCCGTCACACCCCACCCAGCTAGCATCAGACTTACTTGCATAGTGATCCATAACCACAAAATCTAGGTTCACAGTCAGCCCATAACACATAATACACAATAGCATAGTCAAAGGAGCAGGCAATCTAAAAGGTATTAAATATAAGTTATTATAGTTATCCAAGATTTAAATATCAAAATATTATCAGACTTAAAACATCTAAATTTACTGTTATAACAATGGATGTCTTAAAATATTATCAAATGCTTAAAAGGGTAAACCCTCAATTTCTTTAACTAAAGTTATGTTTTCCCATTCAAACTCTAGTATATCCCGAAAGAAAGCCACTAGGCGATTGAAACAGTCAAACACCGTATGACACTTCATGCATGGACACATGTCCCCATGGGTCTTAATTTCCTCACTCGCTAGTGCATTGCAGGACTTCGACAGTATCGGGTACTCTGGGAAGACGGTGTCCTCATAGTCTGTATAAGAGTCTAAAAAGAATATTTTCGCATGGGATGAATCTAACCATGCTAGTCTCTATCTAAGGTAGATATACATTAAGACATAGCACCAATCTTCTCTGGAAGTCTCATACAAATCCCAACGTCTACAACTGACTGGGCGTCACAACCGAGGTTTGAGAACACAATCCAATCATGGACCATAGTTGGAGATATAGGGCCATACTCTCTCACCACGACCATTGGTATGAGATCTGGAAAGTGTCAAGGAAACTCTCTAGCCCAATGCATGAGGTTATATAGGCAATCATATTGTTCAAGGTTCAGATATCATTCCTATGGCACCAACTAACTTGGTTTGATATCTTCACCTAAACAAGGAAATGTCAATCCTCATCGAAGTGTCTACTTACTGTTGGAAAGCACCCATAACCCTATGGTCATCCATGTATAATAGGTAGGCTACCCATGTCCCCTCACCTTGTACAACATGTTGTTAGATGCCCATGGATCTCTTATTGTATGCAACCCTACCATGAATGAACCTTGGTATAACAATAGTTCCTACACTTGCCACTCTAAAACAACATCACAGGTCACTCGACCTCAATGCCCATGCCAATAGGGTTACAACACGATGGGGACCCTAACATGCATCTAGACACTCAAAGCATATGCACATATAAAGTGTATATGAAATATGAGATACTAGGAGTAATGGGCGAACCCACAACTCAGGGTAGAAATACACATGTATGCATAGTTCCCCCATTCTCATCATAACATTAACATCATAACTATAATTAAAAATAAATAACAAGATAATCAACATAATTGAAATTTATGTCACTACCCTTGTATGCAAGTCCTTTAACAAAGCCGCACAGTCACACAACAAGCATGATACACAAAAGATAGAACATGAATTTATACACATGATAATGTAAGATTGTCTCTCTCACTTGATAAGATGCTAACACTCTCCACAGGAACCAAAGTGAGCAATTATAAAGCCAAAAGATCACTCAAGACCTAGCAAAAACATAAAAAGTAGCTAAATTACAAATTGGAACCAAACGGGACACAAACGAATACCGGAGGAAATCAACCAGTTGGACCTAGGGAGGGCCAATTAGTCAGGATCACTAGGACTAGTGAACCACCCCCTGGGCTCTGAACCAACTTTGGTCTCTCATGCTCTATTTCTTGAAATCCAGATATTTGGGGACTTTTATGGTTTTAATGGAACAACAACAATGTCCCAAAAATACCTTCCAAACACTCCAATTAGTCTCCAGCACAAAATATTTAATTGTGTTATCAGAGAGTCAACATCTCAAAGAGGGTTGATAGGTCTCAAAGGGGTGAAATGAAACCAACCAACACTCAAAAAGACTAGAAAACAAACTAAGAAGCTTCAACAAACATTTAATAACTCCCAATCAACTCATCTATCAAATTTGGCACCATGAATGCCAACCACTAACTTAAATAATCCATAGAAAATGAAGAGAGAAGGTTTTCTTACCTTCATTTGCAATAATCTCCTCAGTCCTCACTTTGGCACACCTTAATCCGCAACGATTTGACTCAACACTTCACCTCTCTCTTCTTCTAAGCTCTCAGCCTCCAAAAGAACATAAAGAATTCGTTTGTGAGCCATGTGTGAAATCCCTCGAATTTCTAACCCTTTAACCCATGATTTCAGGATTGCGAACCCGGGCCTCAAGTCGGTCAACTGTGAGCCATTCGAGTCGAGCCCGAAGGTTCGGAAGTGCACCCAATGCTAGTGGATGAACCTTGTGAGGACTTGACCTCTCTCTTAGGGTTTAAGAGGAGAGAGAAGATCAACCACGATGCTGTTAAAAGATGATTTTGGCACGCCGTAGACCGAAGATGGAGAGTCTGATTGACGAGGTAAATATACCCAAACGAAGATAATCGAAAGACCTTTCTTTCAAGTCTAAAGAACACATACAAATAAAGGAATGAGTTCCATAGAACTCAGTGAGGTTAACTAACATTCATGTCATGCATTCAACCATTATTTCCACATCATGTCCACAAGATGATAATGTAAGTAATAACATTAATATAATGAATGCATGATTATGCTATTATGCTACTAACTCTATCATAAGGTCTCTATGGTAGACACGCATTAAGTAGAACACCAATCTCCTTTGGGTGGTTTCGATCACTCTCCCTCAACAAGAGGCGTCTATTGGGTTCTCCACTCTTGTTGGGTAAAGTCCGTCAAGCCATGGTTGGGGTTATAAGTCACCAGTCTCTCACATCACCCGTTTGGTATGAGATTTGGCGCACGTCAAGGTTACACCTAGGCCCAATGCAAGGTCCTATGGTCTCATACTACATATGGTCCAGATATTTCCCCTCATGCCTAGTGCCCTTTTGGTTTGATGCCTTCCCACCTATGAATGGTATCATCAACGGGAGGCATCTGTTGGATCCATTCCTTAACCCGATGGTCATCTACATATAATGAAAATGATGCTCTCCATGTCCTCTCACGGGTTGGTTACCGGTCTTGAGTGTCCATGAGCCCTTATCTATTATATGCAACCTTACCAATCTATGATGGCAGTGGGCCTACTTGACACACAGGACCCAGCCACTGACATCACGGGTTAACCGACTTCAATACCCCTACCGGAAGGGTAGTACTCATAGGAATTCCTAGCCCAACACTTCTAGACACCTATCATTCATGTAGTTGAGTCTAGATGCAATCACATAAGATCACTAGGGTAATGGGCGAACCCACAACCCTACTTGATAAAATAGGATAAGAGGAATAATCTCATTCGATGTCATCCATCTCATATCGTTTTCATATCAACAATATAAGATTCAAAATAAAGAATAATACCCAATCATTAAACCTTACCTTCCGTTCGAGCAAAGTCACACACAAGCATATCATGATTATCAATTTAAAGCAATTTATATCACCAATAGAATAAAAATAGCAATACTTAATAATACAAAACATGGTTTGTCATTCCTCACCTTTCAATTCAATTCCGTTCTCCAAAGTCCCAAATTCACACTCACGAGTTGGTGCTTATAATCAAATTAACCTAATCATGTAAGAGAATTAATAGATATTAATTGGAAGTCAATTGGGTTTCAAAAGGTATCCCAAAATCATCTCACAAAACCCAATCTGTCATATAGGTTCAAACTCGCCGTTCTCAACCTAGTTTCGGCGAAATTCATTATTTCACCACCGATTCGAAGTCGAATCAAAGCGAAACTTTGGGAATGTCTAATTGGAAACAATAGGGTCCTAAAGGTACCATCAATTTTCCCAATTTGTTCTAAATCAAAAAGCCCCAGATTTAGCTCTCACGAGTGCTCGAGGGCGTCTTTGAGAGCCAAAACGCGAAATCATTTGCAATGATTCACACAAACTAGAGGGATGCATAAATACAACTATTTATGAGCATTCACTATACCTAACATGCTTCAACTACCGAAATCCAACATTCCATGTGAAGAAACCCCACAAACCTATGTTTAAAGAAGAGGCTTTGAAGGATTCTTACCTTTTTCAATGTTCTCGCAACGATCTGGGTCACAAAGTGCCATTGGGTTGATGGAATCTAGTCTTCTCCTTATTTCTCCTCTTCCAGCCTTAGCCCCACTCTAGCATTAGAAAATGAGTTTAGATGAGTTTAAACATAAAATAGGGTTTTGAAACCCAAATTCCCGATTTTGCCTCGTCACTGGGGAGGGGCGGTTGGGTCAGGGTGGTCGACCACCCAACCGGTCCATGTTTGGACCTCCATCTGGGGTCCGATTCTAGTGATTCTCGGCTCGAATAAAAGGTCTTTCAATTATCTACATTTGGATATATTTACCTCGTCGATCGGGCTCTCCATTGTCAGTCTACAGAAGTGCCAAAATCATATTTTAATGCCGTCGTGATTGACCCTCTCTCTCCTCTTAAACCCTAGGAGAGAGGTCGAGTCATCACAAGGTTCATCTACTTGCATTGGGTCCACTTTAGAATCTTCGGGCTCAACTCGAATGGCCCACAGTTGTTGCTGACTCGAGGCCCGGGTTTGTGGTCTTGAAATCATGGGTTAAAGGGTTAGAAATCCAGGGGTTTCACAGAATGGACCGTTCAACCGCCCCCCCCCCTCCATTATTGGGGCAATCAGGAATTTGTGTATAAAACTCTATTTTAAGCTCCTATTCACTCCTACACGCAGAGTGCGAGAAGGCAACAACAATGGGCCATCTAGGTAGAGACCATTGGTTGGAGTCTGAACCAATGGAAGTATTTGGAGATGATGCTGATTTGGGAGTTCTGTCAGAGTTTGGAAGGAGTTCTTCTTCGTTTGTTAACGTAGTGATTCTTCTTCGTTTGTTAACGCAGCAAAGTTCGTTGATGGTTCCTTTGGGCGTGGATGGTTCCTCTCGGCAGGAAATTAGGTTTGGTGATATCTGTGTTTTAAAATAGAGTTCCTGATCCCCACCCTCCCCTCTCTTTTTGAAATTTCGGCAATTTCTGCAAGATCCCACAGTCTCTGTTTTGGGTGGAAAAATTAATTAAGGCTTTTATTTGTGATGCTCTAGTATGATGAAATATTTTCCTTTGATATCATTCATTTTTGGTTTTTTGGAATTATCTTTTAATGATTCCATTAGATTACATCTTCTTGTCCTAGAAATTTGTAGTTCCTCTCATGTTCGATTTCTACAGACAAGAACTGAAGGATTTCATTTCTCTCAATGTCTGCCAATCCCTAAAGAAGCTACTAAAACATGAAGGTGATTTTTAGGATTTTATAAGTGAGTAAAATTTTTGGAGTTTGGCTCTCTGTTTTGTGAGATTATCAACTCCCTTGAAATTGATTTATCTGTGCAGGCTTTTTTCTTCTTTCAGAGGAAACGGTGCAAGTGTTCTTCGGATTGTTTCATAGCCTTTCATAGATCTATTGGCTGGTTCAGCAGCTGGAGGAATAGCAGTTTTGTGCACTTACCCCTTAGATTTGGTTCGAAGAAAACTAGCTTATCAGGTAAGTTATTCACAGAGGTTGACTTGGTTCACTGGTACTTTTTCTGTTGAACAACCAAGTTGATAATTTTGAAAATTTGAATTATACATCTCGCAATTATAAAAAATAAAAATAAAAGCAATACATCTTTTTTGGGGAGTAATCTGCCGAAATTGATCAAGTTTAGGCATTACATGGCAAACTAATCTTTCTGTTTCCAAATGTTTGAAATTATTCACTAGTTGATATTACACCTCAAGCTAACTCATGATAATGGTTTAGGATCTATTCTGATGATGCATTTGTTATCTAACTACTTTATGTTAGTTGGATGAGTTCAAGAACTTGGATTAATGCATCCCATACCAGATAAGTAGGCAATTAGGTAGGTTGTCAAGTGTGAAGTTTAAGTCCATGCTGTGACTGCAAATCTTAATGACTTAGCTTTTGTACAGAGCTCCTTATCTAGATGATTGTTTCAAATTCTGCTGCATTGTGGTTGAATTCTGTTTTTCTTTTTTGTAACTATGGTTTTCAAAATTTTTGTAGGTCACTGGAAGAAGTTTTGGGAATGATGTGAGCAGTTACCAAATGCAGCCTTGCATATCATGGTATAAAAGATGTTTTCAGGAGTATTTACAAGAAAGGTGGAGTGTGCTTTATGTAGGAGAACATGGATGGGCTCATGAAGTGTATGTGAAGTGGCAGGCCACAAAGGAGAATCCTGGGAAACTTATTACAAAGACGAAGGTTTTAAAGGATTCAAAGATTTTTTTTTTTCATTTACATGTTGATCTACAGAATCTGATTGAGGCCATGTTTGACTTTATTATTTGATGATTTATAACATTTCATAAAGAAATAAGAGCATTAGTTCAGTAAGCAAGCATTTCATTGACCAAATCAAAGATCTTCATTTTAAAAATAAAAAACACATTGAATATACAGTCCCATAAAATTCCATGGAAGTCATTGAATTCCTAAGTGCCAACTAAATCCTTTGCTTTCATGTCCTTAAGAAAAACCCAATCCCATTGAGGGTCTTCAGCATAGATGATGAGAATTCATGGTACCCTTCACAATGGATATCTATTGGTGTGGATGCTCCAACATGGCTAATTTTGAGTGTGTCGAGCAACTTTTTGTGATAGTACACCTTTTAACAATCTGCATCGTCTTCATCCAGCTGAAACAGACGGAGATTTCTTACGTTGTGGTACATGTAACCAAGCCTTCATCATATCATATGTTGCAAAACCAATGGCCACAGACGGAACTATCTGAAACAAAATTCCAGGTCCTAGTTAGTATACATTCAGTATTTAGTATTATATTTTAAGACCTTTATACTTCTCAAATTGAGAGGATTCTAGTGCAAAGTAGAATACTATATAATAAGCAAAAAATAGAATAATTTGTAGTGATCATTTTATTCCCCTTGCAAACAAAAGGATAGTGCAATACAATGTTGCACTACAAAAAAAAATGGTTTTCGTGGCGGTTTTTCACGCCACTAAAAGTGGCAAAAACTGCCACCATTTGTTTCGTGGCGGTTTGTCAAACTGCCACAAATCCTCCGTGGAATGCACCACAACCATTTAATACCGCGCATGTAACATGCAATTAGTGGCGGTTTTATAAAGCCGCCACTAATAATATGAATATGAATTAAGTCTATTTAGTAGTGGTAGATGAATAACCGCCACCAATTGGTCATATTTCGTGGCGGTAAGTAGATGACCGCCACTAATTGTAGATATTTAGTGGCGGTATGACTAAGAACCGCCACTAAATGTCTATATTTAATGATTGGTACACTAAGACAGCCACCATTTAAGTTTTTTTAGTGATAGTAAATTACAGAACCGCTACGAATTAGCTTCTATTTAGTGGCGGATGTAGCATAAATTGCCACCAATTATCAATATTTAATGGCGGATCTCACATAAACCGCCACCAATTACCAACATTTAGTGGTAAATTACTCCCAAATAGTGGCGGTTTTCTGTTTACCGCCACCAAATAGATTAATATATATTTTTTAAATTTCCCCTGTTTTGGCATTTATTCCTGTATGACAATACAAATACATAAATAGAAAGAAAATTCAAGAAAGCTAAAAAATATTTAAAGAACAAAATTTAAGAAAAATAATGCCAAATACATATTAATCAAGTCAACTTGTGTACAAATATACAAATTTTAAGAACCAAATAAAAAAAGTCAAATGAAGAGTTTAATAACCAATGCATCAATATTCAATACATCAAATTCTTGCCTCAGGATAGTTGTCAAATCAAGCTCCAAATCCTCCAATGGAACCCTCTTCCACTAACATGCATCTCTGAAATCAACTCATGCAAGATCAAATTCTACACTTTCAATTCAGTGTCCTCATGAGAAGTACTGAAATGCACAGAAGAGGTAGACAGCAGTTGGCCAAAACATGTATAGATAGGCATTCTTCTCACTTGGGCTTTGACAATTTCTCTGCACATTTGAAATTCAAAATGTCATCAATGGGTATAACCCCAAAAGAACACATTATTATCTACACAGAGTGTGAACTAGTGAGGAAAATCTAAGCATCAGCTCATTCAATCAATTCAACAAAACTATCATTAGCAATACAAAACAAAATTGCAGAACCATGTAAAGTTTATAAATTCAACTAAATTACTAACCACTTTGGATTTTGAATTGATGAATCGCTGAAAAGGGAAAAACATCTACCTTTTTCTTTTTGAAGTTCTTGGAGTTGAGCATTAAATTCATCAAACTTCTTCAAGGACAGGTCAGCTTCATCAACTGCAGGAGCCCCACCCTGCTCACTGAGTTTCAAATTCCCAGCAATCTCTGCACAAATCTTCTGAATCTGTGACTACATCAGAAAATTCCCTCACTCTCTCCTCTTTCTGCTTCCATAGTTGTTCTAATACAGGGGCTATTGCAGCAAGTTGTTCTTTAATTGTACCCATTGTCTCCTCAGGCTGTAAAATAACAACAGGCAAAGGCAGTTAACTCAAGTTCCCAACCCTGGGGAAAATATGAATAAGACAATCCAATCCACGTAAATTGGTGTATCCATACCATTCCAACAAATTTTTTCTCTCCCAATGATGAGAGGAGCCTGGAGAGTTCACATTTGGCATCAGCCAATGCCTGGAGAAGATGGGCCCTTGACTTTGCAGCCAGGTCAACATTCCTTTTATAAACATCTAAGCATTCCTGCTCTAACTGAAGTAGCATCTTATCGCGTTCCTCATCACTCTCACCAACCTCATCCCATATTTGCTGCAATGCAAACAGAATAACAATTTGTCATTTCTTCAGTTTCATACGCATTGCTACATGTCCAAAGAAAACCAAAGGATGCTAAATGTAAGGCAAATCCAGTTGAAAGAAACTGAAACTGGGTGTTGAAGTTGTGCATCGCACATATTTGCTCTATGGTACCATCCTCTTTGTAATGTTTTTCTATTCTAAAAATAATGTACAATATGAAAAAATAAAAAAAATAAAATCACACATGCTTCCCATGTCAAGATTTCAGACATTCAATATAATATGTTTGTTGTTACACTTTTCACAAAATTGAAAGAGAAAATATATAGTTGTTTATCATGTATGTGCCCAACGTCCACACTTTCATATTTCCACGGAACTTTACCAAAGAACAACATTATCAAAACAGAAACAATACCAAAACATCCTAGGTTGGAGCATTTAAGTTCATGTATAATATGTGCTAAATCTCAATTACATTCCAAAAACAAACAAATCATGCATTAGCTTATCAACAATCCTAGAAAGTTGATGGATGACCACCGACTATTTTCCAACTGGATAATTTTAACTAGCTGATTTAAGGGGTGAAGTTCTGCCACATTGCCACTGTGTGGTTACTCCCATCTGAATTATTTATCAATTTCACTAGATCATAAGGCAATGATCGTTAAAGAAAGTGAAAAAAAGAAAGAAAAAGAAAGAAATTCCAAAAACCCAATAAATGATGTATATGGACATAGTTACAAAACCTATAGGACAACTGTGCAGAAAAATATTTAACGATGGATTGCCTGCAACTGCTGCAGCAGAGACCCACAGAAGTGCAAACGTATTCTAAATTATTCAAAAGCAAAATACAAAAACTTACATGGAAAGATATTGATTTTATAAAGAGATTATACATTAATTGAGTATTACAGTTAATATAATTAATGATTTGAGTTACCTCTTTGTTCCAATCAGTGCGAAATGTAACCCACAATAAAATACATGTCTGCAAGGCTGTACCTCCTATCATCCCTGACCATATGCCCTATATAAAATCAAAAACAAACATCAATTAATTAATTATCATCCATTGTTTTTTTTTTATACTTATTAAATGTAGCTACAAAACCCCTTGAATCTTCCAACATCCAGCACATACAAACAGATGAAATAAATGCTCAGCTTGCAATGCAATAGCAAAAGAGCTGGAGGTTAACTTTCAAAAGAGATACCACAGAACCATTTAGCTATGAGACATCATTTTGGATTCTAAAGGTCGACAGAGAGAAAAATTAATTGACTACAGACTGAGAATACATGAACTTTTGTATGGACTCTCTGAAAAGATCCAAGATTATACTCCACATGGGTTAGATTCCACTAGATGAGAATCGATCAAAGTCGATGATTGGGACAACCTAATCATTGACAAGCAAGAGGCACGAGCTTATTGTGATGGCAATGTTGTATCTTAACTCTTCTAATGTAGGATTCTACGATAAAAACAATAACAATAACAAGATACTGAAAATGCTAGTGCACTTCAATGATAAAAACAATAACAAGAACAAGAACAATAACAACATAACAATGATAAGGTCTCATATGGCTAAAAAGACAATATCACATCAGTAATTGATTACTGCATGCAATCCCCAAGTGAATCAAGAACCAGGCCAAAATACCCAATTGGTTTTGATGTGGACTCACCAAGTATGTAATAAACAATATAACAAAGGCTAGTGGTAGGATCAAAATTAGTAAGGAAGTCCAAAATGTACTTGGTAGGTAAAGAGTGCAATAAGGTAAATAACAGCTATTCTGTGAATATATCAAAAAGGCAGTAGTAAATGGCACTCCAATAATAAAGAAGCAATTGGATATGAAGGGGCATGGGGCCTTGTGTGGGGCTGCTTTTTCGAAAATCTTATGGATTCATCCGGTGGAGCAAGATTATCTCCCAATGCTGCTAGAGTTTAGTTTCTATTTTCAGTTTTAGAATGTATATTTTATTTCAACCCTTGGTTTTGCACCACCATCTTTACTTTTATTTTATAATTTTAAGGTTGTTTTCAACTTCCGTCCCTTAGCTTTTAAATAGTAAAACTATCTTCTTATCCATTTGCTTTCTTATTTTAAGTTGGTATCCAATTTACCCCTATTCTTTTATCATTGTTTTGCTTTTCGTTGTCTTTCATAGTTTCCTCAGTTATCTTCTTGTTGGGAACCATAATCTCATCGGCTGTCCATTCCTTGGTGTCTTCAATGTAGACCTCCTTGGTAGGATCCTTGATATGTTATCAGTCTAATATCCTCCTTTAGCATAGTAGCTTTGAAAGGAAGTGAGTGGACATTCGGATAGCATCAGCCTTAAATCTTGGAATGTTCTTTTCATCAATGTAAACGTTTCAAACCATCTGCCATATACTTAAAACAAGATCATCATGGCTGCAATTAATCTCCCACTAATTTGCACAGTTTGAGATTGACTTTTGCATTATTTAACATCAGAGCTACAGAGGAGTGTCCTAACAACCCTTCTAAAGAATAACTGAACTTTTTCTTGCTTAATTCTCCTTATGTATGAAAGAAGAAACATAAAAGGATAAGAAAGAGAAAAGGGGATGGGAAAATAGGCTATCTCAATTCTCAGCATTGGGCCTCTCATTTACAACTATCTCAGCTGTTGAAACAAATCTTCCTCAGACCAAACACTTGCAAGCAAGCAACAAAAATTCGATTAATCAAGTCTTAATTTTAGTGCAGCTGATGGTGCCTATTAATAGCTTGGCCTAGGCTTTACAAAATAGAATTCTCAAAATTAGAAACCTCAAGAATATAGCCACTGAATAAAAGCTAAGCACTAAAATAGAAACTTCCTACAAGTCTAACTGTCAAATATAAAAATGGAAATCCTATGGAAACAAAAACAGTAACGAACTGAATGGAAACTACTTAAGATTCTATTACAATGATATAATTATACTTTCTAAAGCCATAGTTCAAAATCTCATTACCTTTGAAAGGGTCAATTGCTACCTCTTCCTCAGGATTTGTATACATTCAACCACTTCAGTTAAGATTGCTACCCCCAAGGATTGGTTATATGCAGTATGTAGATGAAAGAGAAGGCAAATTAGAATGGAACACCTCACTGGCCTCTAGCCCACAAATTCACTCCCCTCAACCCAATCATAGCCAGCAGCTTATCTCCCCTGTATCCCTGCTGCAATCCTATTGATTTCACTTTAATGGCCAGAAAAGAGGCAACTTAACATGCTATACCAAATTCTGTACACTACCTAAAGAACAAACAGAAGGATCTACGATCATGTCAATAGTATCACATTTCATCTGTTCTAGCAGGTACTAAATAACAGAAGTTCTCGACAGTTGCAATACAATATTTAACAAACACAGCCCTCAGTAATACCCAGCAATACCCAACCCTGCTTCAATATGATATCCAGCTATTAGAGAACTAAGCGGAAATACAGACTCAAGTGGCTGGAGCACCAGTGTGATAACTATCAGCCATCAGATCGTCATAGAAATACAGACTAAGGAAGAAATATGTTGGAGCACCAGTGTGATAACTAAAGAAAGGATATCTTCTCTTCAATCGCAAATGGAAGAAATTAGATACAAATAAACTTGAAAACAAGTCGATGTACCAGATTGGAAACAAAGAGAAAGCCGAAGAAATCAAATCAATGTTCCTCAGTTACCTCTCAATATCTGTACGAAATCAAATTGATGTTGAACAATGAGAAAGCCGAAGAAATCTCTTCAATACTCGAATATCCTCCTGCAAACTGAAATCAATAACTTAGAGTAAGAAAACTGAGGAAATCTGAGGATCCCATGGTCAAGGCACACCTAATTTCCTAACCATTTTGAAATCAATAACTTTCAAGGAAACTAAGGAGCTACTCCGCTACCAAAGGTGAATCTCCTTTGACAAAAGCAGTAACAAATTCGACAAATTACCTCTCCTTGCGCTTCTCCAAAAATCGAGCCAAAGATGCTTTCCGAGCTTGAGGAACAGCTGCAAAACCAAAGACCAATCAGTCAAAAGTCTAGGATAGTAGAGTGTAAGATCTCAAGCTACCAACAACCAGAGTCTAAATTTATACAATATAACGTATAAAAAATTACCTGTTGGCATGAGAGTTGTTGAAGCAGATGACAGAGGAGTACCCATAATAGGAGCCTCAGATTGGCTGCTGCTAGGAGTTGTCAAAGTACCTATTGATTTTGCGGCCATCCCTTCATCACTGTTGCTGGACCCGCTACCTGATTGAGCACGAGATTGTGATGTAACAGAGGGAGGTCTTGGAAGGGACTGGTTCTCATGCGCAGCTTCTACCCCGGCTGGTTTTACAGTTGGTGTTGGCACTTGAGGTCTTTGGTTTGTTACAGAAGTTCCGTTTCCAGCCAAAAACATAATCGATTGAGCCTATATACAGAGTACAATGCTTTTTAGCAAATTGACCAACAAACAGCCTACCTATCTCTACATGGTTCTATGTTGTTGGGGATTATTTTTTTTTGGGGGGGGGGGGGGGGCAGTAGTCTTCCTGGGGATGGGGATGAGGATAGCAGGAGAGTAAAATACCTTCTCAGGAGAGACATCATCATAAACTACTACAGAACCACCATAAAAGATGGTCATTTGAGCCCCTGTGGGCTTTGAGATGTTCCTGGAAAAGAAAAAAAAAAGAAGACTCAATTCAGCATTCAAGGAGAATAAAAACCTGCCATACCAATTCCTCAGATAAGAAATGATATATTACCTTGAGTCAATGGACCCATTAGCAGGGAAAATTGCATGTGAGGTGGTAACCGAAATTCCTCCAAATGGTTGTTGATTCAGAGCAGTAGCAGGCAAGCTTTGGCCTGTAGTTGCTACTTGTGTCTTGAAGAAAGGGTTGCATATAGAAACCAAGATGCAGTGGTTAGGTGCACGGGAATCAATATGTTGCATTGGGTAAGTGGTCACTGCATTATGATTACCCAATTGCCTATCAAGATTGAAGTTTTTCTGCAGCATACATGGTTATGAAGATCAGATCTGCTATAAAGCTAACAAAAATACCAAAATTTCAACAAACTATCCTGCTAACTTGAAAGGGTTAGGGTTCAGATCGAACCTGGAGTATGCTTGCAGTGGGCTTGTGATTAGCATTGAACGCATCTGCTATTGGTACATCCATTATTCAACTAATCCACCTGACAACAGGTTAATGTACAATGACCCCTGTTCAATAGTTACAATCAGCAAATGCTACATAAATAATTTAGAAATTTAGGAACAGAGAGATTTGTGATAGAAAATTAACCTTTAATAATTAAATTTGTTTCTTTCATTTTCATCTTGAAAAGATAAAGTATGTCAAGACTGAACAATCGTTCCTAAGAACAGTTGCATGACTGGTGACCAGGCTATTTACCTGTAGATTAAAGCTCCGGCACAATTTTACGAAGCCCCAGTATGCATGATTCCAGCAAGAAATTTGCATTTTGGATGCATGTACATTCAACCAAAGCAAAAGAGTCTATGAAAGGTACCACTAGAACTTCTAAGAATTCAATATTGATGCATCTAACATCAGACTTCATCAAAAGATTCTTTTATCCCTGTTCTGATTTAAGAACAAATCAAAATTACCGGTTTCATCAGTTTCTTGCTTCTTCCATTTGATTTGAGTAGGGTAATTGTCAATAAAGAAAGAAATTAGGAAATGAGCCTTTGATTAAGAAGATAGAGAAAGTACATACACATTTACAGAGATCTGTACAAAAAAAGTACATGAAAAAGGTTTGTCATCCACAACTATCTATTTCGTCAGATGGTTTATTACCAATAGGAACAGAAGGAAGCTCCAAAATATATCCAGTAATTGTTAGCCAGAAAAAATGTAGAGACCTCAAGGATTTGTCTTCCAAGCCTACCACAGTGACCCGTGAAGTGAATAACTTAAAGAGTATATCCAAGAGGAAAGTTAAACAAGAATGAAGTAGAACAAAAACAGGGAATAACTCTGAAATAGACTACAGTACTCATTCTTCACATTCTTAAGGACTTGGAATCCAGATCTTGAGATACTGATGTTACAAGTGGTGAAAGCGATTCCAACTTACCTGAAGCTTCAGTCGTCTCAGAAATTCGAGCATTTGACGATTCTGACTCTAGAAAAATCCGCCAAAACTTTCAGAATCCTCGAAAGGTTCAAGTTCAACCATAGCTCCATTCTCTTCCGCAACTTTGGGTTTCCATCTCCTTCCTTCAAAACCTCATTCATCCTCTCTGAAATTCTTCCAAACTCCCTAGGATTGAGAGAGAGCGAGCTCAAGAGACGCAGGAGAGAGAAAGAGAGCGAACTCAAGAATGAGGTTTTCAACTCTTCATCTTCCGAAAATCGGAAGTGAAAAATAGGCACGGCTGCGAGGGGTTGGGCCGGAAGAGTTTGGGAAAAGCCGGCGGTATATTTTTCGGGATACACCGTCGGTTTCATAAAACCGCCACAGGTTAGGGATATTTGCAGCAGCCACTAATATACTTATAAATGCCGACGGTTTTCAAAAATCGCCACTAAATGCGTGTTACTTTCACATTCTTCCATCGGCATCGGGGTGGGGTTTGTGGTTTTTAATAATTAGTGGCGGTTTGTTATAAACCGCCACTAAGTATATATTATTAGTGGCAGTTATCATAAAATGCCACTAAGTATATATTATTAGTGGCGGTTATCATAAACTGCCACTAAGTATATATTATTAGTGACGGTTTATCACAAACCACCACTAATTAAGTATCACCAATTCCCTTTTTTCTTGTTGTGTTGACTATAGGACTGATGCTGAAATGGAACTGTACTTCTGGCTAATCCAAAGAGTTTCACATAATATGAATGCTCTAGACCTTCCACATCAGCATCAAGCAATGCAAAAAAAAACCTGTTAGCATAGGCTTCAGATCCAACAATCTCATATTGAAAAATCCTTGGCTTAAACTTATTGAATACCAGTTATTTCCACAAACGGCATGCTAACATTTTCAGGAAAAATCAGATATATGCATATACAGAGCATTGGTAAGCTGGTTGTTTTGAAAAGAATAACATAATCCTTGTATACATCTAATTTACAACATTTGCAACCAAAATGCTAGTCATGACAGATTTGAGAAAAAGCATTTTCGGTAAAATACCTTTAAATAGTTGATGCTCAGACCAACAGACAATTGTCTCCATCCCTGATTACTAATGATGGAAGCAAGCCCCTCCATTGTGTTCTTGTATCCAGGATCTCCACATTGAATTGCTGGTCACAGGTCTTGGACCTGAAATTATCAAGTGAATCTAGAAACCAAAACTTTTATCTGAGCCAAAATGAAGTTGCTAAATGTACAATTTCAGACCAGAATAAGGGAGGATACCGAAAAGTGTTGGACCTGCTCAAAGAAATTTGGATCATTGCTATTCACATTTTCCCAAATCCTCTTTCTTTCAATATTTTCCATTCTCCATCTAGTAAATATTTTTAACATAGAGTGAAAAAAAAATGATTTCTAAGTAGAACTCTTTTCAATCTCAGGAGTGTGGCTTACCAACTTAAAGCTATAATGTACAAACCAGAGGTAATTTTAAAAATAACTATGTAATGCAGCCCAATCAGATAGATATTACAGAACATTTCAAGTTTCCCAACAGCAAATATGTTCTATCTATAGATTTAGATTGAGATAAGACAAACAATCTTGCATGATAAACTAATGAATACCTACTTAATGGGTTAGGGCTACAATACCATACACTAATCATTGCTAGAAACACTGAATTTTCCTCACTAAAGTCCATATTATCTTTCCTTTAGCAGTTCAAATGTTTCACTGCTTCATCCCCACGATAGGTACTAAAACTGAGCGGCAAGTTCATACTAGTGACTATGACCATCACTAGCAGGCTAAAGTCGATTGGATCACCAAGTATATTGCAAGGAATAGAAAAGTTGATCACTATTTTTATGGATACTGGAGTATTTCAGGAAAGTAGATACAAGACTAATAACAAGTTTGATAATAAGCATGCACCATAAATAACAAAAATGAAAGAAGGCATTATGAGCCTTGCATGAGTTCTATAAGAAAATGTACCTCCATCCTCCGGAATGTCTGACGTCCACAAGGTAAGGTTGTCTCTCAGAAGCTGCATAATTAATGTGCTATCTTTGTAGGATTCCTCACTTAGGGTATCAAGCTCTGAAATTGCTTCATCGAAAGCTTGCTTGGTAAGGTGGCAGGCCCTGTCACAAGATCATGTCCAACTTTACAAGGGATTCAATGAAATGGTAGCAAAAGAATACTTAAAACAAACAGGAATTGATACCTTTCAGGTGAATTCATTATCTCATAATAGATGACAGAGAAATTCAATGCCAAACCCAAACGGATTGGATGGGAGACAAATCAGATTCTGCAGTACTGAAGGCTGTCTGTGGACAGAATGCACAAAAAAACACAAAAAAGCTAAGCAGGTTAATGCAATTGCACAATCATCTTACTTCTTGACAGAAAATTTTTGCATATGCAATCAAATCTTCAAGATGCCAAGGTTCAGACTACGTAGCCCTAACAAACAGCATTTTTCCCAACAGACTGGGGAAAAAGTAAAAAAAAGCTATACAATATGAAGAATTTGTACTTGGCACCCCTTACAAATCCATATTTCAAAAACTTGGTAGATCTTAGAGAACTCGAGATTCTCAACCATCTTGAGACACGATATGTGACACAAAAAATGCACATATTCGAACGAATTGGTTGAAATTTCAAATATTTCAAGAATTCTGGATAAATTTCAAATATTTTAAGAATCTCAACCTGCTTGGTAGGTAGTTGCATACTCATAGTATTGTATTGTTAAACTATGACAGTAGGGTGTCTTTGACTTATGTATTAGTCATTGTATTGGGGTTGGAGTTTATGTAACAAGCATCCTGAACACTTCATTGTATCTTGTGGCTCATAGCAGAAACTTTAAGTCGTTAAACATGTCTTAAGTTACAATGTGTCTTTATATATGCACTGCTTGATTATGTCTTAAAGCACTCAAACAATGTCTAGAATAGGCAATCTTAGTTTTCATCATTTAATCTGGTTGAAACAGCTGTTCAAGGACAAGTTTTGGAACCTTCGGCATTACCTTTCATCCAGGTTCCTTGCCAACACTTCAGATCCACTAGATGTCGTAAAAACTATTAACAACGAGAGTCTAAAATTTGGAATCATGTTACTCTTTTCTGAGTTAACAGTTGCAGACATTCATTTGCATCAGTTCGCACTGCAACCATACAAAACAACCGCCCTTCCATTTCTGAGATGGTCTTGCCTCTGCTTCTTCTATTTATTAAAATTTTCTTTGAAGTCAAACAAAAGAATTATATAACTGATAAGCATCTTCTTCAGTTCTTGTCTGTAGAAATCCAACATGAGAGGAATTACAAATATCTAGGACAAGAAGATGTCATCTAATGGAATCATTAAAAGATAATTCCAAAAAACCAAAAACGAATGATATCAAAGGCAAATATTTCATCATACTAGAGCGTCACAAATAAAAGCCTTAATTAATTTTTCCACAAAAAACAGAGACTGGGATCTCGCTGAAATTGCCGAAATTTCACAAAGAGAGGGGAGGGTGGGGATCAGGAACTCTATTTTAAAACACAGATATCACCAAACCTAATTTTCTGCCGAGAGGAACCATCCACGCCCAAAGGAACCATCAACGAACTTTTCCCAGAACTTTGCTGCGTTAACAAACGAAGAAGAATCGATGCGTTAACAAACGAAGAAGAACCTTGATCCGAACGGGAGGGAGAGGGTTTTGGGTCTCGGCTAACGAAGGACTCGACTTTGTAAATTAACAAAATTTAAACCCTTCAAATGTAAAAGAAAATTTTAATATTTACAAACATACCCCGCTATTTGATTGTCAGCCGTTCGATCGCATCTTGATAAAACCAGAGAGACACGGACTCCACCATTTACCAGCACCTTCCACTACTAGGGTTTTTGCAGCGGAAACGCAGAGAAGGAATTAGCATTCTGCTGGAGAGAAACCTCTTCAGAAGAAAACGAACAGAAGATAAGCAAGCAATGGTAGGGTTTGAGATTGGAACGGTTCCGTTCAATCCAGATGGTTGGGGTCCTCCGGAGACACCAGCAGCACTGGTCGCCAACCACCCATCCAACGTCCCGTTCGCTCCATTTTCCCGCTCTGAGAAGCTAGGGCGCATTGCAGATTGGACTCGCAACTATAATAATCCTTCTCGTGGCAACAAAAATCCCTCTGATGCTGTTTTTGATTTCACCCTAGATGATTCTTCTGCTGCTCTTGCCGCTGACGACGATTCCAATTTCCGTCTCGTCGATGGGAAGCCGCCGCCGCGCCCGAGATTTGGACCCAAGTGGCGCTTTCAACAGCAAAGGCAACTCCCACAGCGCCGTGATGAAGAGGTCGAAGCCCGCAAGCGTGAGGCTGAGAAGGAACGTGCTCGTCGTGACCGTCTCTACAATCTCAATCGCTCTGGCGCTAACGTCCAACGCCGTGAAGCTGCGGTCTTCAAGTCTTCCGTTGATATTCAACCCGAATGGACCATGCTCGAGCAGATTCCCTTCTCTACTTTCTCTAAGCTCTCATTCTCTGTTCCTGAACCTGAAGATCTCCTCTTCTGTGGAGCTCTTGAGTTTTACGACCGAACTTACGACCGTGTCAATCCAAAGAACGAGAAGCGATTGGAGCGCTTTAAGAATCGCAACTTCTTCAAGATTACCACTACCGACGATCCCATTATCCGTCGTCTCGCCAATGAGGATAAAGCGACAGTCTTTGCTACTGACACGATTCTTTCTTCTTTGATGTGCGCTCCCAGATCGGTTTATTCTTGGGATATTGTGATTCAGCGTGTTGGGAACAAGTTGTTCTTTGATAAGCGTGATGGTTCGCAGCTTGATCTGTTGTCCGTTAACGAGACGTCGCAGGAGCCCTTGCCGGAAGCCAAGGAAGATATCAATTCTGCTTATGCTTTGAGTGTTGAAGCCGCTTATATTAACCAGAATTTCTCGCAGCAGGTTTTGGTCAGGGATGGTAATAAGGTTGCATTTGAGGAACCCAATCCTTTTGCTGCTGAGGGAGAAGAGGTCGCTTCTGTTGCTTATCGTTATCGTAGGTGGAAGCTTGATGATGAGATGTACCTTGTTGCGCGGTGTGAGCTTCAGGGTGCCACAGATGTGAAAGGCCAACAGGCCTTCTTGACCTTGAATGCCCTTAACGAATTCGATCCCAAGTATTCGGGAGTTGATTGGAGGCAGAAACTGGAGACGCAAAGAGGGGCGGTATTGGCTACAGAGCTGAAGAACAATGCCAACAAATTGGCAAAGTGGACTGCTCAAGCACTGTTGGCAAGTGCAGACATGATGAAGTTGGGTTATGTTTCGAGGGTTCATCCTCGAGATCACTATAATCATGTTATCTTAACTGTGGCCGGGTATAAGCCGAGGGAGTTTGCCACTCAGATTAATTTGAACACTTCTAATATGTGGGGAATTGTCAAGTCCATTGTGGATTTGTGCATGAAATTGGATGAGGGAAAATATGTTCTGGTAAAAGATCCATCGAAGCCGCAAGTTAGGATATATGAGGTTCCTGCGGATGCGTTTGAAAATGATTACGAGGAAGAGCCATTGCCTGAGGATGAACAGGTGCAGCCGATGGCTGAGGAGGATGCTAATGGTGGGGAAGCTTTGGCATCTGCTAACAATGTGGAGGAGGAGAAGATTGAAGCAGAAGTCTAACAGGTAATTTTTTTCCCTCTCTCAAGGTATTCACTCAATTCAAACATATCACATGGTTTTGTGCTTCTTGCCTTGCCCTTTAATTATCATTCCACTGTGGAACTTTTCGTCGTCATTGCTCTACAATGAATGAAGTCGTGTTTTGCAGGGTGCAGTATTATGTATATAGGAAGAAAGGTTTATATATTTTATGTATACATTGTACCTCATAGGTAAGGTCACACTTCACAATAGATTGTTACTTTGGTGTGGTCATTGTAGTACAACAACACCACGCCTTATACCAACTAAGTGGTGTATGTACTCTTAATCTTTAAGAACGGGGTGACATATGGGTTCCTTAATGAACACCTAAGGTTTTCACAAAACCATTTGTTTTAGGTTCAATTAATGGAACTTGTTAGAGTCACATATATGCTTGAATTTTCAAGCAAGAATGAATGATTTTGCTACAAAAGATAGGATTCACATTATTAGGATTTGTAGCAAGCAAATTGGTGAAAACTAATGCTTTTATGAGTCATTGTTAAAATAACTTTGTGGAATTGAAAAGTACGGTTCTGGTCTAGATGACTAAAGAAGCAATTCTTTTGTTTGTTGAAGCATATCAAAGTGGCTATAAAATGGCAATTGGAAAGGTTTATGTACGTAAGATTTTATTTTTTTGACTGGTTTTGTCAAGTATCATATCTAAACTTGAAAACTGGCATTGCTTAGATGATTTGTAATTATAATGAAAAATTATGTTTATATGTAAGTACTTATAATTTACAAGTACATAATTAGTAGTTTGTATTGATTTACATGTTGTTTGCTTGGGTTGGAACTTTGGAGGTTATGTTAACCCAGTCTCTGAATTTGTAAATAAATGTTTGGCCAAATTTTATTGCTTAATTGCTGCTTATTGCTTAGTAGTAGGTTTGATGCTTCACTCAATAACGAAGTGAGTCACATTTATGTCATGAAGATACAAAAACCTAGTATTTGTTGGATGTTATTATTTTGTACATATTTATGTTGCATATTGTTTAAAACAATTGATTACATGTATTAAGATATGTGACACGATAGCCAGTGTCCTTATATCATTGTTTTCTGTTCCAGTTCTAGGCTTTAACTCTGTGAGAGTTACATTCCTTTTATGATTCTGTTTTAGTTTGAATATAAGTATTGTCGGCCTTGAATGCTAGAAGGTGTATTTTATGGTATAGCCCTTTTGTCCTATTCTTCAGTCTTCTACTGCCCTGGTATCTTTCTATGTTCTTGTTCGCTCCTTTTTGTCAGGTACTGATTACTGGTTTTGGGTATATTTGAATATTTTAGGGACGAGGAACTAGGGTCTATGGGTGTTAGAATGGGCTAAAACTTGGACGGAGAGTAAGTGATGATATAGGGACATTATCCTCCCAGTTTGGTTAGATTTGAATGGCTAAGCTGGAATATATGGGGTGCCTAGGTTGTAGGGTTTTAAGGGGGGGGGGGGGGATCCAAAAATCAAGAAAAAATAGGTGAGAGGGAATGGGGATGGGATATGCTGGCTGCCCTAATCCCCTGCACATGGAGGCTCCTTACCAATGCTGAGAATAATATTCTCGATGGAACAGCAAAGCAGACACAAGCTTGAGCTAAAAAGCTGTATTTTATTAATCTGAACCTTGTTTCGAATGCTCCATGATGGGTGCCTTTTATGGCCTTGCAATAAAGAAATCCTGAAGCAAGTAGAAGTCTTCATTGGACTTGGACTTAAAAATGAAATTAGACCTTCTTAAAATAGCTATAATAGAACTTGGGTTTTATAATTCAACCCTTACAAGGACTCCCTGTCTACTCTAATAAGGATAAATTAAATAACATGCATCAGCCTAACAAGGATTAATCAAATAATATGTATCAACTATAATAAGGACTAATAAAAGACTAAGTAGGGAATTTTCGTACTCAAACTCATGTACTCATGTTTTAGGCCCATTAAGTTGGCCGATACGACCAAAAACCCATCCATTGGAGGCTCAAACCTATATGACCAACCCTACGCCTAATTTTTGGGGCTAGATCTGCACCAAACCTTGTTGTTGGCCTTACCTTGAGTCTTGGTATGATAGATACTTGGAGTCTCATGCCAATAGTAGTGATGTGAATACAAAGACCCCCAGCCGAAACAACAAGTGGGCCCCTCGGATGTCTCCAAGTAACCACCCAAGTTGGCTGAACCCCTTTTGAGGTGTATTTTGGGTATTTTTGCCCTTATTTGATTCCTGAAAATATTTTTAGAATTTTCATTGTGTCCAATTTGTTAATTTGAGTTGAGGATGGTTTTGTTTGGAGAATTTATTTTGAGTTAAAGTCCTAAGTGGGTGGAAATAGTTAGTTGAGATAAGATTCGATTCCTTATCTTACCTCTTAAGAGTTGCTTTATTATTAAGAGTCCAATCCAAGATGTATTTGGAACCTTATCTGTTAAAGAGTTCCAAAGTTGAGTCAGAGTCTTTCTTTTTAGGCTATACAAGGCCTCTTCATGCAATGTTATTTTCAGATTTGATGAATAAGAGTTTTGATTATTGCCTGAGTGAGTTAGGGTTCCTTTGAGGGAACCTTTTGGTTGTTTAGTGAGTGTTCTCAATTTGTTTCCAGCATTCAGGCAGTCGATGTTCAAGCTGTGAAGATCAATTCAGCAAGTCCAGCAAGCTTTTTCAACCTTCAAGCAATCATTCCAGCGCTTCCAAGTAAGTAGAAGACCCCACTCCCAATCCCAGCCTTCTACCTCCTTACCCGTAGCTTTAGGCCCCTTCCCTCTTCCACCATAGCCTCCTACCCTTCCCCTCCCTATCGCAAATACCCCCTTGTCCATTCCCCTTTAGTTTCCTCAAGCCTAGCCCCTCCCTCCCCCTTTCCTCCTCTTCCTCATATCAGCAACATCCTACTCCCACTAGGAAACCCTCAGTGCCAGCCCCTCTCAAGCTCCTTTATCCTCCATTTAGATTGCAGGAACCCTAGGGATTAACCCTACTGTTATTTTCTGCAATTCAGTGCCACTTCTCGAACTTTAGAAAACCCGCACTTCATCTTCAACCTTGAGAAGTTGCAGGAATTTTAAAAATTGCAGAATTCTGGTTTGTTAAGTTCTATTCATTCAGTTAATACTCTGAGACATAGATAACAATTCTGCCAGTACAAAACCAGCATGGTTGAGGCTTCTTCCACCCTAGCCGAAACCCTAATTTGGCCTTGGAATTCAAAATTCAAATCTGGAATTCAGTTCTCAGTAGAATTCAGATCTGAATCTCAACTCCAGTAGGCCTGAAAGTACCTTAGAAACCCTAAAAACCTTTTCCCATTTGCTGGAATTTCCTGGGCAAACCCTAAGTTAGTGAAACTACTAAAATGCCCCTAACCCTAGACCTAGTTTACATCAAGTAGTTTTAAAACGAGACTTTTCCAGGGTATGGGGAGGACATGGATTCTTCCCTGCTTTGTTCAATGCAGTTAAGATTGTCCAATTGTACCAATCTGGCTCTGAAGACTATATTTTCATCCATAGTGAATGAGGACTGTGTGGTGATTTCACATCTAAATATAAAATGAGGCTCCTTAGAACATGTCTCTAACACCCTGAGCCTAAAAACTTATTGATGAAAGATCTTCCGCATTGAAAACCTCTGCAAGACCTTCTGTTCGCCCAACTCCATAGCATGGAGGCTCAACTCCAGGCACACTACTCCCCCAGCAAGCATGTTGGTGTTCCCCTTCTGCGAGGTATGCTTAATTCTTCTTCTTCTTTCTCTCTGTCCATCTCATCCTCCCACCCTCCCATGTCACTTGTTCTACTGATTTCGTTTCACCGAGAAACGAAACCTACAGTGTATAATTATCTAGATCCCTTATCTTCACTAGTTCCCATTTTATTAACAAATGTGCAGTAAACTTATTCATTTAATAGGATACCTATTTCTGTTTATGGACATCACTCTTGTACCTGAATTCCAGAACACCCTTTGAATTGTTCATGATTACTTTTGGTACCAATTCTCTAGTTGCATATGAACACAAGAATCCATTCTTGGAGATCTCAGGTAGCCTTCCTTCAGATGCAACATTATATGTAACCCCTCGAAAACAAAGAATATGAACTTGGTTGATGGCATCTACTGCAATTTTTTAATTTCTTTTCATTATCTTGAATCTAAATGCTTTTAAGAGAAAACCAGGTAGGGCTTTTACATTTTCTGGAAGACTTACTGGTGCAAAATAGCTTTTATATGAGATCCAGGAGGAAAAGTACCAGGTTTCTATTACGTTTACGATTCCACAACGGCTTGGATTGTTCATCTTTGTTTCTTTTCTGATTCTCTATGTCACATGGGTAAACAGTCTGGCACCATGGAATCTATCCCATCTCTCATCTCTATCTAGACCTCTCCTTAATTGTAGCTTTAATGCTACATGGATATATTATAAGCCACCTGGCTATGTCTGCATTTGTATCCACACAAAGACAAATAGTTTTATATAGGATTCCTAGCCCTTCTTTTCTGATTACTAGTCTTATTTTCAAGGATCTGTATTGTTGAAGAGCAGCTCTCAGTCATAATTTCAAGCTGTCTATTCAGAGTTCATTTCCGTACTCTCTTGAAAGCTTATGGTGGGTCAAAGAAGAGAGAAAAGATAGGAAGAAAAATTGACAGGAAGAGGAAACTCGACTTGTATACACAGAATGTCTTATCTAAGGCAATTTTAACTCCAATTCAGAATCTATAGGTATACTAAGATAATTAATGCCAGGATCTGGGATGGAAGTCTATGTTAACAGTTGGATTTTACACACATCTGAAATTGAAGGAAGAACAATACTGTTCCAAATCATTGATAGCTGATGCCAGCAACTATCTTCACTTCTGCTCTTTCTTTCTGTATCTATATAAACAGTGGGGAAGTTCAGGAATCCTTATCCTGCAGATAATCTTGGTTGATTACCTTAGATTCACTGTGGGCTTCTCCAGTCTTTAGATCTGTAGACATGAACAAAGCTACGCTTGTATAATCCCGGTACTCAAGGAGTTTGTTCTATTGAAATAGGGGATAAGGTGTCACTCTTTAAGGAAGAAGAATATTTTTAGTGCTAGGTGGAGATCTGGGAAGTTCTTGTAGAAGATAATTCCATTGTTACTGGTTTTAGAGCAAAACTCCAACACCAGATATGGATAATCAATTTATAATTGAATCCTTGGATAAGCCACAAGCTGGAAATGGCATAAATTTTTTTCGTATCTTACCCATATAATCCCCACGATACACATAGGTCAGGTTACCCCATTGTACAATAATAGCTAATGTATGGTTTCTATTGTTGATACCTTTTGTTCTGATTCCCTGTTATTGTCTACAATTTTGAAGGGCTAGAACAGTCCTTGCTTGTAGTATATACCATTGCTGTCAAGATGCTGCTTCTACTGAAGAATTCCTTGGTGTTTGATTGTTGGACAAGGAGACAGTGTGGATCCTCCTGATTCTTTGCAGACCTGAGGGTCCCTTATGTTATATTTTCTGTACTTCATGACCTCTAAAGCAGTTAGAAGACTCATCCCTGCAATTGTACAACCTACTGCTGCCTCTGTAATTCTGATTGGTTTCTGTTTTTTAAACCAACATATTTCATTCCCAGAGTCTCCTTGCATAATCCGGCCTTTTAACTTTGTCTCAGTTTTTAAGCATTCCTTTCCCTGCTTGTTCCCGCTTTCACTCATTTCTGACTTTCAGATTGTCATCCATTTGAAATCTCCTAGAAAACCCTTTCACCCCAGAATTTGGCCTCCCTTTTGAAGTCAATAGCACTTAGATCTGCTACAGAACTAGTATAATCTCATCCTTTTGTTTTACTTGATCTTGCTACTAACCTATACTTGTTTCCTTCCCCTATAGCCTAACCCTGGTCTAACCCTTCACCTATCAAGACACCCTGCCTTAACCCATTGAGTAGAACATTTTTGCTGTTTCCAGATCATGGTTTTGGATGGGAGATCTCTCAGTTCTGTTCTGCATTAGCAACGAGTGATAATGAAATAGAAAGTTGCAGAAACTGGAGACTTCTAGAAGTTAATGAATCTATAACTGCTAGAAAGTAATGAAATTATAACTGCTATAGGCATTCATAAAAGTGGAAACCAAAATGAAATCCTGAATTCTCCATGCAATCTGATCTTGGCCTCATAGTTCTTCTAGGAATATTTTCACTAAGTCATTTATGGGGCTGTCCAAACTCCAAAGCAGTGTATTTACACCAATTCCCCGTTGAAAAGTACTCACCCACGACTTCTGTAAACATGAGAATCAGTACCTTCGATTGGCATTCACAATTATCAAATTTGATGGGACAATGATCTAGAAAATTTCATGATCAACGATGATATCTCCAGTTAGAATCTGATTGTGGGTTTCAGCACTGTCATCACTCATCAGACAGTCGATCAATTCTTCAATTGCAACCTTGACAGGGCCATGTACTTCAGTTTGATCTTTGCTTTTGTTCTCCACCCTGTTATCAATCTCTGATCTGCCTTCTGAAGATATATCATAGAAGGTTTTATTACATTCAGTAAGTTCCTGAAGGTCTAGCCTTCTAGTTACATAATTTTTTCTGCAGTTCACTGAACGTATTGCTAATTGAAAGAAGTAAGTTAGATTGGTCAACCTCTATGATGTAGTCGATTGATGGTAATAATGGCAAGATTGTTGATAGAGTGAAATTATTATAAGAGGATATTATCATAATTATGATAAGTTCACCCAAGAGAGTATCATGAAAAGAAAGGGTAGACAGGGAAATAAGTTCAAAATATAACATACATTGGAGGGGATTGGTAATTCTAGGAAAAGGTAAAATGGAAAATTTAAGACTGAAGTCTAAAAGTTATTGACACAAAAAGGAGGGGGCATTGTTGGAAAATGGAGAAGATAGAGGGAGAACTTCTCTGGAACAGATTAGTGGGGGTAGGTGATGTGAACAAGGATCACCCCCTGGCCGAAACCCTGCTGTGGTCCCCTAGGTCACTTCAAGGTGGCGCACCTAGGGCTGGCCTAACCCTCCTAGTGGGGTAGTTTGGTCCATTCCCCAACTGTCATTTAATGCTGGAGTTAATTTTCAGAAGTTTTATTTCTTAGTTTTCAAAGCGTCTTGATTAGTTAGAAGTCTTGTTCAATTTAAAGATGAGTTCTTGAGTCCTTAGGAGTCTTCTTTAAAGATGGACCCTACAAGTCTTTATTTATAAGAAGAGTTCCTTTTATTTTTAGGAGGAATCTACTTTCAAGGACATTCCATTAGATGTTTAAGTTTTTAATTGGATGACTGAGATTAATTGTAAGGGAGATCCTAAACTAAACAGTATTCTTCTGAAGTTGGAGTCTCTAGTAGGCTATAAATAAGCTAGATAGTAATTTGTCTATCCAGTTAATGTATATACTTAAGTGGCTGGACTTCTATATGAAATGCAATGAGAATTAGTAGGGTTAAAAGCCATGATGACAATATTGTAATCATTGGTAAAGTTAGAAATTGTGTTTGCAGAAACAAGCCCATTTGTGTACTGGAGATTTTTCTTGAACCAGGGCAATCAAACCCCTGTAAAACTATTTCTCAGAAAAGAAACATCAAAAAGTGTTTTTGAGCTTCTATGTTCTCTCTTGGCTGACTTTCTGAAATTTTCTCTATTACACTTTTTCTGCATGTTTCTTCTTCATTTATCTGACTGTTTTGCTGTGGATTCTGGACTTCAGGATCGAGATACTGAAAGATTGTAGGAAGGCTTGGACAATTCAACACTACAGTTGGTGAGCGTGGACTAGTCTGCATAGTAGTTTTGCTGGTGGTAGATTTTACTTGTGCCCCCTATTAGTTGGCCAAAGAGGGAAGGAGACTAATTCTGTTTCGGCTTTTTTGATTTTGCTCTGTATTAGATACTGTTTAATTAAGACCATAAGAATATAATGTTTGGTTTTGAAAAGAATGTTACAAGGGTAATGCATCATTCCTTGCATGAAGGTTCATTCCAATTGAACCAGACAGAGCATTTAGGAAGGTTAATTTGATTGATTAATTAATTAATTCATATTTATGTTGTAATGAACATGATTAGGTGTGCCGAGAAACGTGGTTCAGTTGAAAAAGAAAATTAGATTCAAGCTGTTCCCCTGCTGCTATTATGTCCAAAGTGACTGTAGCTGATGAAAATAGTTCTAGTACAGCCTTAATTGCCCAAATGGAATTAACAGTTAGTGGATTCCATCTGGACGGCCAGGGACCTATGAGTACCTGAATTGTGTCTTCCTAACACTCATGTTAATTCTTTTTTTGGGTTGGGGGGGGGGGGGGGGGGGGGATAACTTTGAGCATCAACGAAGTAAACCATAAGTTGTTAGAGATGAGTTCTTATCTTAAACACATGATTGAGTGTTAGAAGAGCATAATCGATCAGGACTTGAGAACCTATGCTTTACTCATCTAAAGGATCTTCATTGCGAATCTGGATCATCACCCCGTCACGGGAGCACAGACGATGGCTTTAACACCACAAAATTGGTGGGCCCCACAGGTAAAAGATATAAGAAAAAAAATTCCATCACCCAACCCTTGGCCCCCCTGCAATTTGTGGTGGTAAAGCATGTGCTCCCCCGACGGGTTGAGGATCCGGACTCCATTGCCACTCACATATCTTTATAAAATGTCGCTAATAATCTGTGACCTTGTGGATACATCACCTCTTCTGTAGTTGCTTGGGGTCAAATTCAATATATGATGTTGTTAGATTGTATCACCTCTTCTCTAGTTGTTTGGGGTCAAATTCAATATATGATGTTTTTAAGATTCAACGTTTTTAAGTCATGCAGATGTATCAAACAAAAAAATTTCATCTTACTCACAATTCATTTAGAAATATTTTTTGCTTAAATAATTGGAGTTGATCTATGTAACGTGGTATGGGAAGTTGGATTCATACTATGTTATTATACCGGAGAAAAATCCTCTAATGGGCACATCTCCCTGCTATGCACAGCAGTGCGGCACCACAAATTGACATGTGTCGTATTCTTAATGAACGGCTCAAATTAGAAGGCAGGGTTTTAAGTGAAAATAACCCATCTTATAACCCGTTTTAACAAAAATATAACATGTTTATTAGACCCGGTTTTAAATATGGTTGCCCAAGATTCTCTCATCGTTCACGCGACTCCATCTTCTTCCCGATGATGAGATCAAATCAATCATTTCTCATCCTTAGCTTTTGAATTGATAATTTCTTCCTAAGAAATCGAAGTTAGTATGGTCGAGTTTTTGGGGTGCTTGCTTTGGTGCTCTGCGATTTGAGGTAAGATTCTAAAAGGATTTCAATTTTTGTGGTGCTGGGTTCTTGAGTTTATGCTGTTGAGTTGAAATTCCAGACCGTTCAAGGGATTTGTTGACGAGACTACATTGAAAACTGGCGAGGGTTTAGTGCCATGGAGGTTCACTTGAACAATCTCTGCACCAGATTGAAACCCCATTTTGGTTTCGGTCCTGGGCTGGGCCCTAGCTCAGGAACCTGTCTTTTGAAGCTAGATGGAATTGCTCCTGCATTCATCAAATCGCTTTTCAAAGCTTCAGCAGATCTTTACAGAACAGATCCACGGAAGAGATTGCGATCTCAACAACTTGTTTGGTGTTCTTGTTGGTAAAGACTCCGATTGGACTGGCAAGAAATAGCCATTTCCTTGTGATTCATTGGAAGATATGGAAGAACAAGAGGGAAGAAGATGGAGTCACACATGAGAGAATCTTGAAAAGAAATCTTGGGCAACCATATTTAAAACTAGGTCTAATAAACGGATTATTTTTTTGTTAAAACGGGTCATAAGATGGGTTATTTTCACTTAAAACCCTGTCTTCTAATCTGAGCCGTTTATTAAGAATACGACATATGTCAATTTGTGGTGCCGCTGTGCACAGCGCAGGGAGATGTGCACAACAAGATTTTTTTTCCATTATTAAACTGGAAAAAAAAATCATATTATCAACCAAAAAATAAATTTCCATATCGGTTTCTTTTATTTTGTAATAAATATATTATTGTTATAAAATAAAGCGAATATATCAGAGACAAAGAAGAAAACTAGAACAAGATCAATCAGAAGTAATTCATTCAGTTGAGTACATTACATATTTATGGTAGAAGGAGCATCTACTCTGATATGGAAATACAATATATGATTCTTGCACACAATAAGATATTCTTGATATAGAAAGATAGATTGCCGCCCAAGATAGAATGTGCATAGAATGGAAATATTGACTGCCAACATTGCGTGTTGAGATCACTGTAATCTTCAATTAAGATGGGAATGTGAATCACCAAGATTGTATGCTGAGGTGGTTGAAGTCTTCAATTGGAAGTACTATCTATTGGAGGGTGATGGATATCCACAATCAATATTATTTATAACACTCCCCCTTGGATGTTCATCAATAGATAATGTACCTCATTAAAACCTTACTAAGAAAAAATCCTGTGGGAAAAAATCTTAGTGAAGGAAAAAGAGTATACATGTCGAAATAATACGTATTGGTAGCTGCCTCATTAAAAACCTTACCAGGAAAACGCAGTGGGACAAAACCTTGGTTAAGAGAAAAAGAGTGCAGCACGTATTTTACTTCCCCTGATAATAATTTCATTGAGTATCTTTAAGTACGTACATTCCAATATCATATACCAGCTTCTCAAGATTTGAAGTATACAACTTCTCAGTAGATAAATCTGTCAAATTATCACTTGAACGAGTTTGTTGAACATCGATTTCACCATTTCATTGAAGGTCATGAATGAAGAAGAATTTCAGTGAAATATGTATCGTTCCATCTCCTTTGATGTATCTTCGCTTCAATTAAGCTATACATGGAGCATAATATTCATATAATATTGTTCAAACATCTTCTTCTAATAGAAGACTGCATGCTTCCTGAATGTGTTGTATCATTGATCTAAACCAAATATAAAATAGCTAACATTCACTTATGAATAAATAGCCTGTATGAGATCTAGTTGTATATAGATCAGATAAAAAATCTTGCATTTGCATAACAAATAAGTTGATGTCCACATTCATAAAATAATATCATATCAATAATTTCTCGAATATACTGAAATATATGTTTTATAACATTTCAGTGTCTTCATATTGGAGAAAAGATAAATCTTGCTAATACACTTATAGAAAATGTTATATCTGGTCTTATACTATTAGCAAAATACATTAATGCTCCAATTGCACTAAGTATGGTACTTTATGACCAAGAAATTTTCTACTATTTTCTTGGGGTCGAAATAAATCTTTCTTTATATTGAGCGATCTCACAACCATTGGGGTACTCAATGGATGTATTTTATCTAGATAAAATCTTTTAATATTCTCTATATAAGTTGATTGATGAACGAATATTTCATTCGTCAAATGCTCAATTTACAAGTCAAGACAAAACATTGTCTTTTCAAGATTTTCATTTCAATTTTTTTTAAATAATCTATTGCTTTTGGAAACTCTTCAGGAGTTTCGATGATATTTAAATCATCATCATATATACTTACTAAAATTAGATCCATATCCTTTAATAAAGGTACAATAATAAATTGGATCATTTTTATATTTTTCATTTAGTAAATATCCACTAAGGAGATTATACCATATATGCCTTGATAATCTTTGAAGCCTTATTGAACAAACTTCCTAGGAATTTTTATATGCTTCAGTCATTTTGAATCCTTCAGAGATTTTCATATATATATTTCACACTTGAGTGATCCATATAAATAGGCTGTAATAATATCCATTAGATGCATGTCAAAATTTTCATACACTATTAGATTAATAAGATATCTGAAGGTGATTGCATCCACCACAAGAGAACATGTTTCAATGTAATCAATGCCAACATCTGCGAAAATTCTTGTGCCATAATTCATGCTTTATATATCACGATTTCATTCTTTTTCTCATTTCATTTTTCGCAGAAAACTCAATTGTACCCCCATTGGCTTTTTACCTTCAGATGTTGGACTACAGGTCCAAAAAATTTTATTTTCAAGCGAATTCAATTATGCTTGAATTCCGTCTCTACATTTTGGCCAATCATTTATTGATTTATATTCATCAACAAATTTACGTTCAAGATCTTTGTCTTGTTGTATTATTTCAACAATAACATAATATGCAAAAATGTTGTCGACAACTTTATCTTTTCGGTTCCATCTTTTTCCTGCAATGACATAACTAATCGAGATCTCTTAATTATTTTCAGGTACATAAACCTCTTCTGGGGTTTTATAGAAAGTTATGTCTTCAGGGTCTTCATAATCAATTGTCTCCATATTATGATCATCTTGATCATTTGCTCATTTCATTTTATAGGAATTTAACCTTGGAACCGATTGATCTTCCACGTTTTAAACATGGTTTAATTTCATTTGCACTGATAGATTGTCCTGCTGGGACATCAATTCTAATTGGAGCATTTACAGCTGGAATACGAGATTTAGTAACTCCTAGCAGTCACCAAATCTGGCAGTTGATTTATAATATTTATTGCATTATCCTTTGAACTTTAAGTTCACAATGCTTAGTGCGAGGATCTAATGAGATAATGATAATGCATACAATCAATCTCTTTTTCCAACTGTTTATTCTCTCCCCCTCATGTTAGAAAAATTAATTCATTAAATAAATCTCCTTTCATTGGCAATATATTGAATTATATAAGGAGATTCATATCCAAATATATTCCCAACTTTATTTGGAAACTCATCTTTGTGCACTGTGATGGAGCAATTAGAACATAAGCCACACATCCAAAAAATTTTAAGATTATAAATATTTTGCTTCTGACCATAAGCCAATTGTAATAGGGAGAATTTATGACAACCTTTTGGCCTGATGCATATAAATGATGCTTTGTTCTCATAAACAATGGTTTAGCTATTAATTGGAGACATTTAATAAATAATTTTACCAAACCATTTTGGATATAAATATGAGCAACAGGCTATTCAACTGTGATCTCAGTTGTTATACAATAATCATAAAGCCTGAGATGCAAATTCACCAGCATTATCAAGACAAACTGTCTTTATCTTATAATCCATAAATTATGCTCTTAATCTCATTATTTGAGCAACAATCTCGTAAATACCAAATTGCGAGTTCATAATGAACATCCATGTGACCATTTTACAGATGCATCTACTCAAATCGTATATTATATGAATGGTCCACATGATGGGTGAATGGGCCCATATATTTCACCTTATATACGTTTCAAAGACGTAGAATGTTCAATCTCAACTTTAGCTGGTGAATATTCAATATTCAATAATAAATTTTTCTTGAGAACAAGCAATACAAGAAAATTCACTTAATTGAAGAATCTTCTGGTTCTTCAATGGATGACAATTGAATTTTCAATAATTTTTCGCATCATACTTGATTCGGGATGGTCCAACCGGTCATGCCAAATAATAAAATTATTGGAATCAATGTTCATTTGATTTACCCAAACATGTGTTTCAACCATGTGATATTTGTGTAGTACAAATTGGGAGAAATATCTAATACCTTTGTATAAATATTTACTTATACCATTATTTGTAGTCTCAATCTGATAATCATTTTGGCAAATAACTTTGAAACTTAATAAGTTTCTTTGAGACTTACTACAAAATAATAAATTCTTCATAACCAATTTTATCTCCCAGATAATAATAGATTACTTCGTCTGGAGCTTCCAATCAATGTTGTACTACCTATTTTATATGAATATTGGCTTCCGCATTATCAAATAAAAGAAATATGTATATTTTTCTCTTAGTATAATATGCGTCACAGCATATAAGAGAATATTCACATTCTTCATCAAAATGAAACAAAATATATTAAAAGATATAGAAAAAGTCAATAAAAAAATTATAAAGGAAAAAGATTAAATTTAAAAACTAACATATGAGATGAGATTTGAAGAGAAGAAAACTACAAACTAATATAATAGTAATTTTATTTTTATTTGAATTCTGCTAACATAATCAAATCTTCAACTATTATCTTTAAAAAAGTTTGCAGCATCTAGATGTATAGTCTCTGTGAGGCCATCAAAATCATTTCTTTTATAAGCAAAAATTGCTCAAGTATCATGATTTTGGAAAATTCAATTTATCTCCACATTATTTTTATTTCTTTAATTAAGGCTTGACAAAGCTTAATTAAATATTGTGGAGTATGACAGATACATGTTTAATAGCTTTCATACCACATCGATAACAAATATTATATTTACTTCTTGAATTGTTATATTGAGAATCCTTATTGTTCTCTTATTTATTTCTATAATAATAACGGTAATTATTCTGTTTTTTGCCTCATTCTCTTCCACAGTCATGACCATAATTTTAATTTTACCTTCTTTCAAGCATATCATGAATTGCTGCATTCACTTTAGGGAATGGAACATAACCAATAGGACGAGTTTTATGACTTTTCATTAATAGTCCATTATTTTACTCAGCCACAAATAGGCATGATATTATTCAGAGTATTTCTTAAAACTCCTTTTACAATATTGTTATTGTAACAACAAATCTGAAACTAGAAAATTTGCTGGCATATTTTCATGAATAATATATTCTCCTTATAATCTCAATAGATAATTAATTTCAAAAACTACAGAACTGTATTTATTTACAGTTTCAAATCTTACAGTTTCAATATTGCAACTTCATGTGCATCCGCAGAACTGTATTCATACACAACTTCAAATCTTGCAACTTCAAGTGCATCTGCAGAAATGTATTCATTTACAGTTACAAATCTTGCAACTTCATGTGCATTTGCAGAACTGTACTCATTTACAGTTACAAATCTTGCAACTTCATGTGCATTTGCAGAATTGTACTCATTTACAGTTTCAAATCTTGCAACTTCATGTGTACCTGTAGAACTGTATTTATTTACAGTTTCAAATATTGCAACTTCAGGTGCATTTAATAATATTTGTGATGCAAAGCTAGCAACCACTATATATAATAAATAAAATCAATTGTTAATGACAAATCACAATTGTTAAGGAAATCTAATATCTTATTATTTGTTTGATTCTTAGATTCAATAAAACACATACCTTTTTATTATGATGCACTTACATTACAAGATGAATAAGGTAAACTCCATTGTTTATAAAAACGCACAAGGAGGTCGATCATTCTTTTCACTTTGGAATATAAAACATGATGATACATAATATGCTGTCTTTCTTCTCAAAACGCAATGCTTTGAGTGGATTTGTTTACAATTATTTCGAGCAATCGTCGTGCTGATAACGTGTTATAAAATAAAGCGAATATATCAGAGACAAAGAAGAAAACTAGAACAAGATCAATCATAAGTAATTCATTCAGTTGAGTGCATTACATATTTATAGTAAAAGGAGCATCTACTCTGATATGGAAATACAATATATGATTTTTGCACACAATAATATTCTTGATATGGAAAGATAGATTGCCGCTCAAGATAAAAGGTGCATAGAATGGAAATATTGACTGCCAACATTGCCCGTTGAGATCACTGTAATCTTTAATTAAGATGGGAATGTGAATCACCAAGATTGTATGCTGAGGTGGTTGAGGTATTTAATTGGAAGTACTGTCTATTAGAGGGTGATGGATATCCACAATCAATATTATTTATAACAATTATAAAATTAATATTTTATTTGAGTGAATTCATGTGAAAAAGACCACCCCATTTATTAAAATTTAGGTTAAAGCAAGTAAGAAATGAATTAATAAAAAACTTTAATTTACAATTATTTTTAATTTATATCTTATTCAAATGTACGTAGTTCGGTAGTTGGTTATAATTAGTATTAATGTCCTTGTATTTTTAAAGTTATAGAGAATATAAAAAAAATCTTTTGTTTTTAAATATCTTTCTTTTTCCTTTTAAAGGTGTGTCAATATAAACGTATTAATTTGAATTAAAATGAGTGGTTACAATCCATCGTATTTTAATCGAAAAACGACAAAATTGATTAAAGGAAATCAAATAACATAGACTTAAATTCCAAGCAACCATGACCTAAAATTTAAAGAAAAACCTAGAGAAAATCAATAAATGTTGAATAAAAACTTAAATAAATAAATAAATAAACAATTAAAAATAATTCTTATCCTTAATTAATGAAATACGACCAACAATAGTTTCACTATCAATAGGAAATCAACTGAATAAGAGTAAAACCGGAACCTTCTTAATACTATTGCCTTATTTTAGCTCGATAACATACTACGATACCAACCGATTTTGTTGGTTAACCCTCTAGTTGAAATTTTTTATCCATTCTTCTTTGGATTGGAAAAAAAGTGTGAAATTCAATGTGAGATAAAATTTTCTTTCGCCCTACATATATATAAGATAGTTATCTCTACTTATACATAAGAATTATGATATGAAATCAACCATGCTATTACTTTTTTGAGTTCGGATCAGTTACTCATCGGGGTAGCACTTTGTGCTCCCATCCCAGAAAGTGGAATGCCCTAGGATTGGATTCATTTCCATATGGAACTGGTCCGGATTCGCTTTAGCCAGCGGATGAGACGAAGGATGTCGGACTTTTCTGTAGGAAGCTGGATAAATTAGGTACCCGTAGATACCAAAACGAACTAGCCACTCGTTTTCTTAACAATGCCAATCAGTCTTGTCCACCGGTTCTGTGGTATGTGAGCTTCTGGGCGTGAACGAGAAAGCCATAAGAAATGACTATCCTCTTCACGAAGGGCAATGGCTACGTCCCGCCGGTGACCCGCTTTACCACCATAAATACAGGGCGACCCAGGGGTTGGGTGATGAGAGAGTTTTTTTTTTTAATTTTTTTATTGGAATAATTACTATTGGCTTCCTGTACTTTGATTTTATTACTATTGTATCTCCTGTACTTTTCAAAATTACTAATCCAACCTTCAACTTTGTCTATAATTACTATTACCCCCTACCGTTAAATTCCGTTAGTTAATTGATGGTGTGGCATCTTTATATTTTCTCAAAAATTCTAAAATACCCTTATACTTATCTTTTTACTTATTTACCCTTTTGTCAAGTTACAGTAATACCCTTAATTAACTGTGGACAAAATAAAAATAAAAATGAAAGAAAGAATGATTGAATAAAACTCAAATAGAAACGGAAGAGGAATGAAAATCGAATTCAACTCAAATTGGAAATTGAAAATCACCTAAATTTTTTTCAAAATAAATGAAGTTTAGTGAGGGTGGGAAACCAAATTGGATTTGGATTTTGTTCATTTTTTTAAAGGTAAATATCATTTACCTCCCCCCTTAGCTGGACAAATAGCACTTACACCCCCTCTTAGTTGAATAATATCACTTACCTCCCCTCTTACCTAGCAAACATATCAAACACCTCCCCTCTATTGACTTTTTCAGTTAAATTTAACTTTTACCGTAAAATATTTTTCAAAAACCCCAAACTACCCTTGAATAAAAATATTTTTTTATTTTAAACCCTAAATTATCGTAATCACCCTAACAGTTAAAATACTAAATTACCCTCAACTAAAATAATTGTTAAAAAATCAAAATGGCATAATTAAAACCCAAATTATCTTTAATTATTAAAAGCCTACATCCCTTTTTTTTTTTAATAAATTTATCAAACAATTAGAAAAACCCAAAATAGTAGTACGTGTTTTTTTAATTGTTTCATTAAATTAAAAAAAAAAAAAAGAAAAGGGTATGTTGGGCTTTTAATAATTAAAGATAATTTGATTTTTAACTATGGTGTTTTGGTTTATAATAATTATTTTAATTGAGGGTAATTTAGTATTTAGTTGTTATGGTGATTACGGTAATTTAGGGTTTAAAATAAAAAATATTTTTAGCCAAGGGTAGTTTGGGGTTTTAGAAAAATATTTAACGGTAAAAGTTAAATTTAACCGAAAAAGTCAATAGAGGGGAGGTGTTTGATATATTTGTTAGGTAAGAGGGGAGGTAAGTGATATTATCCAACTAAGACTAAGAGGGGGTGTAAGTGCTATTTGTCCAGCTAAGAGGGGAGGTAAGTGATATTTACCCTTTTTTTAATTCAAAATAAATGAAGTTTAGTGAATGTGGAAAACCAAATCCTATTTGGATTTTTCTCATTTCTTTAATTCAAAATAGATGATGTTTTGTGAAGGTGAGAAACCAAATCGGATTTGGATTTTGTCTATTTCATTAATTCAAAATAAATGAAGTTTAGGGTAAAATTGACATTTAATCTGGTTTTATAAATGGGGTAGCATCGTATTTTGATTTTTTAATTTTAATGAAGGGCAAATTAGACATTACATATTCAAACTTAACGGCAACTTAACACCGTTATAAGGAAGGGGGCAACAGTAATTTCGTAAATAGCAGGGTTTTTATTAGTAATAAAATCAAACTACAGTGGGCAACAGTAATTTCGTAAATAACAGGGTTTTTATTAGTAATAAAATCAAACTACAGGGGGCAACAGTAATTATCCCTTTTTATTTTATTATTTTTTATGGGTGGATCCCACCAAATTTGTGGTGGTAAAACTGTCGGGCGTCAGGGGTGATGATCCGGATTCTACTTTTTTTGGGTAGAAACCATACTAATATGGGTAAATATCACTTACCTCCCCTCTTAGCTAGACAAATAGCACTTACACCCCCTCTTAGTTGGATAATATCACTTACCTCCCCTCTTACCTAGCAAATATATCAAACACCTCCCCTCTGCTAATTTTTTCGGTTAAATTTAACTTTTACCGTTAAATATTTTTCTAAAACCCCAAAATACCCTTGGCTAAAAAGTTAAACTACTAAATTACCCTTAATTAAAATAATTATTAAAAATCAAAACACCATAGTTAAAACCTAAATTATCTTTAATTATTAAAATCCCAACATACCCATTTTTTTAAAAAAAATTATGAAACAATTAAAAAATACGTATTAGAATCAAGTAAAATAAAAAATGCAATTAAAAAAAAGGGCATATTGATAAAATTAAACACATACTACTATTTTGGGTTTTTTTAATTGTTTGATAATATTTTTTTTTTAAAAAAAGGGGTATGTTGGGTTTTTAATAATTAAAGATAATTTGAATTTTAATTATGGTGTTTTGATTTTTAACAATTATTTTAATTGAAGGTAATTTAATATTTTAACTAGGATGATTACGATAATTTAGGGTTTAAAATAAAAAAAATATTTTTAACCAAGGATATTTTGGGGTTTTAGAAAAATATTTAACGGTAAAAGTTTAATTTAACCGAGAAAGTTAACAGAGGGGAGGTGTTTGATATGTTTGCTAGGTAAGAGGGGAGGTAAGTGATATTATCCAATTAAGAGGGGGTGTAAGTGCTATTTGTCCAGCTAAGAGGGGAGGTAAGTGATATTTACCCTACTAATATTGAACCCAGAAAAAGAAAAAAAAATACCGATACGTACAACGGTACAAATTAGAAGTTTTGAAACATGAAAGAATAAACTTCGTGATCATCGTTTGTAGGGTCAGTGTGGGACCCATGCATTCATCTGTATATGTGATCTGGACCCTTCGTTTTTTTTTTTTCCCCCCCCCCCCCCCCCCCCCCCCCAACCCCAACACCACAAGTTCTTCCCTTCCTTTTCCTTTTTTTACCTCCCCACCCCCCCCCCCCCCCTCCCCCCCCCCCCCGCTCCCCTTCTCTTTTTTTTTTTTTTTCTCCCCCCCTCTTTTCCCCCCCCTCCCCCTACAACACCCCCCCCCCCCCCCCCCCCCCTTTTCCCCCCCCCCCCCCAAAAAGGGTCGATTCTGTAAGAGCTTCTCCCCGATTTGATCATCTTCGTTTCCAGGTACACGACCCTTCTTTTCTGCTTTCTGAGATTTTCTGATTTTAGTTCTTGTTTTTCTTCTTTTTGGGGGTGTACACTCGATTCCCTGATCCATTTTGTTCTAGATTATTTCCGGTGTTGTAATTTCTGTTTCGGACAAAAGCTTGGATATTTATTCATTTCTTTGTATATGATTCGTATGTTCTTGTCTCTGTCAACCTTTTGTCGACGATAGAAGCTAATAAATCCGTTTCTGTGGGGTTAGATTTAGTTTTTTTCTCCGGTGGTGTAAATCATTTTTTGTTTTCTTGACAAAAATTTCCTGTGTCTTTGATTTGTTCTGTTTAGTTTGTATTTGTTTATTTCTGATTTGATTAGCCATAAGACTTGAAGTCCGGATCGCTTTTCAGCTGAGGTCTGCATGTTGGAATTACTTCTACCTGTTTGTGTGTCTCTTTGAATGGATTTGTTTGATTATTTTGTGCCATCTGGTAATGGAATTGTCTCCTTGTTGAATTGCAGCGGTTCTGGGCCTCTAAATTTTCCTTCTCTTCCGTCCCCTTCTTTTTCGGTTTCTGTTCTTTTTTGTTCTCCTTCAATTTTGGCATAGGATCTGCAAGATACGATTTCTTTACGGGTTGGATATTTTTCTTGATTATGGATATCTCCCCTGGGATTAACGTGATTCATCCTTCTTATACTTCTCATAATCAGGTGGTGAAACCATGGGTGTGGAGGTAATGGGAGACGATTTCATACAGGCACCTGTGAAGGATGGAGCCAATGCGGAAAGTATTTTGAATGAGAAAGAAAGCACAGGACCTGAAGAAGTCGCAGGGTTAGATGAGCCTATCGTTTTTGGTTCGCATGGAACACATGCGCCTGTTAAGGGAGAGGGCGATTCGGTTCTTGATGACCAAAAATTTCCCAAGGACGCCGTTGATGAATGGCCTGCTCAAAAGCAAATCCATAGCTTCTATTTTGTCAAGTATCGAGCTTATGATGATCCAAAGCTGAAAGCCAAAATTGATCAGGCTGACAAGGACTTCCAGAAGAAGAGTCAAGCTCGATTCCAGATTATTGAAGAGTTGAGAGCCAAGAAAGTATGTAATGTATTCTCAATTTTGCCAGTCTTTTCCCATTTTCTTTAGTTGGTAAATTGAGTTAGTGAGTTGGTGTTGTTTTTGCTATGTTTATCATAATACATACAAATTCAAGACGATCTTTATTCAAAATTGTGATACCTTAAGTACGCTCTGAAATTAAACATTGTTCTAGGGTTACCCATCAAACTGGGTGTCTAAATATTTCTTCTCAATCCATTTGAGCAGTCGGAACGAGCACAGGTGATAGCTCAGCTGAAGCCTCTTACTGTTGAGAGCAAGCAATTCAGAGTTATGATGGATGAGAAGAGAAAGGAAATGGAACCACTGAGTCAGGCTTTGGGTAAGCTCCGAGGTGCAAGCAGTGGTAACCGAGAGAGGGGAGAGAGGGGTATTAGTATATGTTCATCTGAGGCTGAGCTTAATGCACTAGTAAGTTTATACCTAAAATATTGAACAGTGTAATCTTACTCCCTTTTTTGGGCTACATTAATGACTTAAATTTACTCCAATGGAATTGGCATTACAGATCCAGAGCTTGAATTATCAGATCCAGCATGAGAGTCTGACCTTGGCTGAGGAGAAACAAGTTATGAGAGAAATTAAACAGCTTGAGGGGACTAGGGAGAAGGTTATTGCTAATGCTGCTATGAAGGCAAAGATTGAGGATTCTATGGGACAGAAGGAGGCTATTCAAGACCAGGTCAAAGTAAGTTTGATTTATTTTCTAAGAATATCTATATGTTTGATTTATTATCTTCTGCTTTTCTTTTTCCGGTACTTTCTATAGTTAATGTTTTTTCATCTCATGATAAGTCTAAGCTTAAGTTTTGTGTTATGGTTTCATGCTTTATAATTTGATTGTAGCTCATAGGTGTTGATTTGGACGGAGTAAGGAAGGAGCAACAAACAGTTAGGGCAAAAATCAAGCTTTTGGAGGATGAACTGAAAGCAGTTGATGATGAGATTAGTTCATTGCAAGAAGAATTGACATCTGTGACTCAGAAAAAGGATAAAGCTTATGAAACCCTTGTTGAACTGAGAAAACAGCGTGATGCTGGGGTATGAAGACTTCTGACTTCCAGTTTCTTGCTTTTGCACTTCTACTTGTTTGGTAGTATTGCATTGTTTTGTTTTCCATCATTATTTTATATTTACTTAATTTGTGAATACCGTCCAATAGATAAAATGACGAATTGTCCCGCTTCCTCACTACGGCCCTACCCGAACTATTCTTAGATTTTGAATTAGTGCTCTATGTTGTACAAGTAATTATTGAACTCCTTGTTGATTTTAAGTTGACTCTGTTATTATTTTAATCAGGTGTTGATGTAGCTCTAGATTGAAGAGGCTCAACTAGGGGCCAAATTTCCAGGATCTCAGCTCAAAAAGGGGTTTAGAATTTTAAGATTTTGGGTAGTTGATTGAGTTAAGAGCATAGGTTATGGTGGTTGGATAGCTCTGGAGGAATTTAGAGTAATAGGTTGCATGGATGGATGGGGCAGGTTCTTGAGGTATGGGATGAAAGTGGAATGGGGTGTAACTTGGAAAGAACTTGGGTAATGATGTATATTGGGATGATCCCTAAAGTTTGATCTTCTCTAATGGTCAGATTGGTGTAGATTTGAGTTTGATTTTGGGTTTTTTGAAAGTACGAAAATAGAAAAGGGGGGGGGGGAAGAAACTTAGGGTTGGAGAATTTATATAGTTAGAAGAAGAATTGGGGATGGGGATAATTAAACTTTTGCTAAAGATATTCTTTAACATCAGGTTGAAGAGGAAATATATTCTTAGGGAAAGAAAAATGGAGAAGATAAGAAATCACATAAGAAAGAGAGAGAGACAGAGAGGAGGGAGGGTTGAGGTGCTGTGTCATCGTTACTCTTTGGAAGCCTTAGACAAAGCTCAAAATTCAAGTCATCCTTCGATTGGTGCATGAGGCATTACATATGTATAGACTTTCTGAAATTCCTAATTTGACTCATAAAAGGACTTCTAATCGCTCTAGAAGACTCAATATGGTAAATAAAATCAAAATACAATTCTATTTAAGAACTAGGTACCCTGATCTAACTCAAACACGAAATCAAATATTGAATTTAACATATCTAATCCCGTATTCCATCATGAGTGCACTTTATGCACTTGTAAATTTGGCCCGTTGCATCAATAAACCCAAATTAAGAAGCTTATTGTTGATAATTACCACCTGTAGGCCAAAATTTAGTATTTCAAAACCCCCTTTTGAACATTCTTTACTGCACTGGGTGTCCTTTTAATATCTATCAATTTCATAGTTATTTGTGATATAGTTGGTTACATAAAATATGAACAAAAAATTGATTATTTTGAATAGCTAACTCTTATAAGTTAAATATGTAAAGTTATGAACATTTTGCTTACATTGAAAAACGTAGATATTTCTATAGCGGGAAAAGTGAATGTTATGTAACACACCAACCGAAAGAAAGAAGACAATGAGTCGCTATACTAAATTACCTTAACATTGTTATGTGATATATTGAAATGAACGACCTGGATATCCAAAAACTAAAATATTGGAAGTAGTGATTATATTGTATTTACAAGAATAAGAATGAGACAATACAGAAATAACATTGCTAGTACGATTGGTTGTAACTAATTAATACAATACATTGGGTGTGACTAATTAATACAATACTGCTATAAATCCTAAAGTGAAAGCAGTTTTCGCAATTGATGGGAACTAATGAAATTGAGTATAATTGTACAGAGATGGTAGAGCCCAATTATTGCTGATAGAGTTAGTGATCTACGTCAATTTTCCCGTGGATTAGGAAAAAGAACTCTCCTTTGCATTCTAAGTAAGTCAGCAACATTGGATCTGCCACGAGGCTCTTCCATTGTCCATATTTGTATCCTTCTTTTTGGCTGGATCTTCTAAGAAGTTATTAAGACTAAAGCTTCTGCTGGATCTTTTAAGAAGTTATTAAGAGAAAAACTTCTGTTAGGTTCTTGTTCTTGTGCCAATAATTCTCCTACTCTGTGAATGTAAGCTTGAAGTCATCCAAAGTGTTCTTCCACATTGCCTACTTTTCTTGTACTGCAAAAAATTTGTTGACTGTTAACTTGTTCAGGAATTGTAGAATGTCAGCCATTGACCCAAAAGCCTTCGATTCTGTTACTGCCAGGCAGAAACCAATGAGCCTGCATCTGCAGTTTATGTATACCCCTTGAATCTGCAACTTGAATCAATGAGGTTGCAATCTTTCATTCATAGTCTTCTCCTCACATGGACTTTCTTCTTGTGCAATATTTTCCTATTAAAATGGTTGTGTATTGTGAATGTGTGCTTTTATTTATCTTGGTATGATTGACTTCTTGAATGAAGGCATGGCAAGGGGGCACAAAGCTCTTGGGATGCTAAAAGGAGTGAAAAAGATCACTTTGAATCTGTTACACACCAACTCCTGGATGACTCCTTTTTTTTAAGTTGCACCCTACTTTTTCCTGAACCGGAGAATTGGGTGCAAAATCAAATTTGTTCTTGCAGAAACTGTTCAGATTCTTTGATTTTATGGGGGAATGGTAGCAGCCATTTTTGTGGAAACAAGAAGCAGACTCTCTGCTAAGTATGCATTTAGTAGTATAGTTTTGACTTGGTATTCTTTTTTTTCAATGAAATAATCCCATAACAATCTTAAGTTTTGATGAAATTGCCACAGAAACCAAACTCTTCAAAATGTCTCCTAGGTGCCTTTTTGTCTTTTTCTTCCTCTTTTTTTTCTTTTTCTTTTTTTCCCTCTTTCTTTCTTATTATTAAATTTCCCCTCCCCCCCTTCTTTTGGTTGGGGGTGGGGGTGGGGGTGGGAAGGGGCTCTAGAGGGCATTTCCTGATAGAACTTTAAGGTTCCTCCATTGTGACATAGTGACCGCGAGTTCAAGTTTGGAAATAATCTCTCTATCATGTGGGGAGGCTGCATACATGATGACATTCCCCAAACCAGTAGTGGCGAGAGCCTTGTGCCTTGGGTATACCCTCCCCTGCCACCGTGTTGAATCACCCCTTGTCTCCATGACAATTATGGGTTATTGATGTTCAATAATTATAACGAGGTGAATATTTTTTAAAGAAAAAGATCCTATGATTTTTCATGATAATTATTTCATATTTTATACAAAGCATGTTACTAGGAGTTGGAAAGGTTGCCTTTCTAGCTTTGCATTGCTTAAAGAAAGGCTTGAAGATTAAAAGATAAGTTTGTGTTTAAGGTCTTCTGTCATACAACAAGAGGCTTGAAACAGCACTTTAGGTTAGTTCGAGGGTTTGGAGGAGTAAGAAAATCGTTTGGAGTTTGATGGTTATCCTAATGAAATCCTAGGGTCCAATGGCAGGGCTTCGTGACGATGCCAATATAAATCTTGTGAAGAAGTTGATCAGGGCACCGTTAATGTACCATATACATGAAGAGGGTTTAGGTGAAGGGTATTTGATGGATATATCTCTCATATAAATGCATTTCATAGGGAATTCGGGTTTGAAGTTTATTGGAGGAAACACTGATATCTCGAGGGTATTTCTGTGGCTCTCTTGCTACTTTGATATGATGTACAAAATCCATTCACTCTAGGCATGTAAGAGGGGCTCTTTTAGTGCTTGGTATCAATTTTGTTTTTGGATGATGGCTTTTGTATTTGGTATTAATGTTACATTAGAGACTTTGTACTGACTACCATGTATCCCTTTCTGATGCTGTCAAATATGAAGTAATTATCAATTATCTTAGTAGTTAAAATCCTAAATTACCCTCAATTATATTATTGTTAAAACCTTAAAATACCCTCAATTACCTTAGTAGTTAAAGCCCTAAATTACCCTAAATTCATTTTATTTCTCAAAACCCCGAAACACCCCTATGTTCTTTGATCTAGAGATCCTTCCATTGGGGAAAAAAAAGGAAAGGAAACATAAGAAAGATGTTAGACTTTATCTTAATTAATTTCCTCTTTTTTCCCCCTTTCCTAATGAAAGAAAGATGTCTAGTTTAAAGAATAGAGGGGTGTTTTGGGGTTTTAAGAATAAAATTAATTGAGAGTAATTTAGGGTTTTAACTTCTAAGGTAATTCATGGTATTTTGGGATTTTAACAATAATATTAATTGAGGGTAATTTAGGGTTTTAAATACTAAGGTAATTGAGGGTAATTTGGGGTTTAAACTAAAACATCTTTTCAGTCAAGGGTAGTTTGGGATTTTAGAAAAATATATAATGGAAAAAGTATAATTTAATTGAAAAAGTTAATAGAGGGGCGGTGTTTGATACCTTTGCCAGGTAAGAGGGGAGGTGAGTGATATGTACCCTTTTAAAATCTTTGGATATACAAAATATGAACCATTGTCCTTGCGATACAAAGTGGCGGGAAAAAGGATCATTTTTATTAAGTGGTTCTGTATTGACGCTCATTGATAAGTGTGCCTTACCATGTAGTTTTTGTACCGTTATTTTATTATGAAAGAACAGTAACTTACAGCTGTTTCGTTGTATTCCTGGTGTAATGAATCGGAAGGGAATTCCATTGCAATGTTCTATGGTTGCCCTTGGAAGATGAAGGCGTTTGCTTGTCTTTTTTATTGATGATTTTAAGGAATGCTCACTCAGATACAATTTTTGGGAATATATTTCCCATCCTAAACTTATAGAGAAGAGAAACCAGTGTCCATTTAATTCTTGATGGTTTTAGCAGCTCCTGTTCCCTTGGGATTTAATAGATAGGGTGATGCTGTTTCATAGTCTGTCAAAACAGGATATGATGGTGTAGAGCACAAGTAATTAGCACATTCCACAGGTACATCACTCAAGGATGATCCTATTGAATTCTGATAAAACATGACACAACCAGTTGATTGTGTGAAAATTTAATTCATATCCAGCAAATTATGTGGAATTTACAACATTTCACCCAGGATGAACGCTAGTATCTATGCTTAATTCCTGCAATCTTATGCCTCTGAAAACAATGTCTGTGCATTTTGTACTTTGATATTATATTACAAGCTTTCACAAATATCAGGTAGGTCCAATAATATGTGAATTGTTCTTGTCCCAATGGTCTGTTGTTTCTTCAAGCATCATAAAGTATAAGCATTTATTGTGACATGTAGTCAGCAATGGTGTAGACAACCACCTGTCAAATTTCAGTCTAGTTTACTCAAATAACCTTTTTGTATTGTCATGATCTCATTTGTGTGCGTGAATGTGTACCCACTATAGAAATTATTATGTAATATTAGGTAATTTCAAATACTATTTCAGAACAAACTTACAATGGATAGCTCAGATTTGTGTTTTGATTTTGGGAAATTATATTAGTTTCCATTTTTATGTGGGTTTGTTTGTTTTCTTAGAATGCAGCCTTTTATCAAAATCGTACACTTTTGAACACTGCTCGAGAAATTGCTGCAAAGAAGGATGTTGCTGCCCTGGAAGAACTATGCCACACAGAGGTGTGTTGGATGAATCAATAGCCAATTATTTAACCTTCCTTACTATTAGTATATTGTGGCCCTTCACTCACGTTGTGTCTATTTGATGATAGGTTGACAGATTTATCTCCCTCTGGAGCAGTAGTAAGGCTGTTAGAGATGATTATGAGAGAAGAATCTTGCCATCACTTGACTTCCGCCAGTTGAGCAGGGATGGAAGGATGAGGAATCCTGATGAGAAGCCATTAGTTTCTGAAGCACCTACTCCCATTGAACCTGAAACAGTGGCTAAAGCCAATGTGAAACGGGTAAAGGAAGATCCTCAAAATGATAGTATTCCCGTCCAAAAGGTTCAAAAGGAAGACAAAAGTAAATTAAGGGGTTCAGAAATCGCCACAAAGGTTGTTGACCTTGAAGAAAAGGAGAAGACGGCTGTGGTTGAAAAATCTCAGGTGACTCCAGCAGCCACTGTGATTGATGAGGCAAAGCTTAAGGAAATGAAGAGAGAGGAGGAGATAGCAAAAGCTAAGTTAGCTTTGGAGAGGAAGAAGAAGCAGGCTGAGAAGGCTGCAGCTAAAGCAGCCGTGAGAGCTCTGAAGGAAGCTGAGAAGAAGCTCAAGGAAAGTAGCGTTTTGATCCCATTCACCACCCCCTTTCATCTCCCCCACCCCACTGCATGCGCCCCTGTAGGATACATAAACTATCTTGGATTTAAGATACTGATGCGACCCTGTATTTTCCCCTGGATATTTTCAGGACCGTGAAAAGAAAGCAAAGAAGAAGGCTGCATCATCTCAGCCCGAGCAGCAGAATGAAGTAGCATCAGCAGAAGGAACAGATGCAGAGGCTGCTGAGCCAGAGACTGCTGTTGTGAAAGATGAACCTCCAGTCCCAACCAAGAAAAGGGAGCTAAAAGAGAGTACTGTCAGGCATAGGATTCGACCAAAAGGTCAGGACCATCTTCCCAAACTCATCCGTAAGCGGACAAAGCAGACTCCTTACTGGGTATGGGCTGCTCCTGCGGTGGCTATTGTTTTGTTGCTTGTGGCCCTTGGATACTACTATTTTCTCTGAAGACAATAGTGGACAACAGAAACAGATGAGTAGCAGAGATATGGACCAATTTTCCAGTTGGCTAGCTTTTGACTGGCTGGGTTTTGTAGAAATTAAGGTTTAGTTATTACTGGTTCTTTACATCCTCGGGCAGGATGGGACTCTAAGCTCATAAAATTTGTAGTTCATCATGCAGCCGTGATATTTCAAATAGGGAACTATTGAAACATGTAGTAGGGGTGTAAGGTTGAGTTGGGCTATGTCGAATCTGTGACTATTTTGGTTTTCTGTTCATCTGGCGGAACAAGAATTTTCTGTTTTCTTATTCAAGACTGGGCATCTCATTTTTTATTTCTTTTGCTATAGGAAAACTTGTTTACATTGCGCTTTGTGTGGTTTCTTCTTCAGAAAAGCTGTTTATGTATGCATTTCTCTGAGATATAGAGATCTGGCTGATTGAATTAGCAACTTTTCACATCACGGTTATATCCAAGCAAGCAAAGCTCATGTACAGTGTGATTACGACCAAAGGATCTGGTAATACCTAATCTGAAGCATATTTTTGAATTTCATACGTGCAGAAAGTAGGCTGACAGAAATTAAGGAATTTCACTGCCGGTTATGGCAATTTAGAAAAATACTTGCACATGACTTGTGGGCGGAAGACCTTTGGATTAGTGGAACCACCTCTGCAGTCATGAGCATGGCAAAGGTGCTATGTATTTTGAAACTGACCAGAACTCAGGCCATACTCTTCCATACTCTTATTGGTTTTGGCACGAAAATGCAAAACTGATGCTTTGTGAACAGCTGGGAGTCCAGCATGGGGAAGCCAGAACTTTAAAATCATCTTCCATTCTCACTATTAACCCCTGAACTGCTTTGAACTGCAGCAACTATGTGTAGGAGAAACAAGAACACAGGTGTTCGATGGGTATAAGCCCTTATCTTCAGAGTATAGTTATTATTTGTTCTGCTTCAGTTGCAAGAACCTAAAAACAACTCATTAAGTATTCTTCTATATCTTACTTCATCATCAAACTAAACCCTCTTTTTTTCTGAAAAGGGAAGGGGGTGGTTCATAACCCCCAGGAAGAAAGGGGTACTCCAGGTAATTCTCAGGGAGGCTATTTGTCCTACGTCTGATCATGCCTCATAGGTGAGGAACCTGCCATGTTTTTGGTAATATAAGATAATATTAAAAGCTCCAGCATGCTTATAGTAGAGGAGCTAATAATCAGAGCTAAACACTGTTGCCTGATTATACATTCCTCTTGCATAGCACGTTTATGGTGAGGGGATGAACATGTATAGGTAACATAGCTCAAATGTCATCTTCACCCTTGCAGGGTATTATCCGACGACAATATTCTGCATCTCAAGCTGTATGTAATCAAGAAGCAAATGTTGAGGGTTAGGGATGTCAGTTCGGTCTTGATGGCTCGAATCTACCTTGATTTGTCCTAAACATGTACAATGTTGAGGATCGAAATTTGGCCTCATGGGTAGGTCAAAGCTAGGTTTGGATAGCCCTAGATTAAGGTCAGGATCAAGTGTTTGACCATGGTTATATAAGGGTTCAATCTTATCATCTTGAGAGCAACAATATGAAATTATGCATTGTTTTATTGTACGGTGATTAGGGCCAAAACTAGCTTAGATATTTAAAGTTAGTGTTAAATACTTAAAAGTTTGAGTGAAATCAAATAAACTCACAAGTGGTCACAAAAACATTATGAGGAAGTTACATAGACCTTGGTCTGTGATCGAATTAATGAAGGTCATTCATAAGATTACCAGAGATTTATTTCAAACAGCTATGATTTCATCTTCTACTCCCCAACCCCACCCCCCCCCCCCCCAAAAAAAAAAAAAAAAAAAAACTCTTTTTCAACTATATGGAGAAAATGAATTCTTGTATCGGTTTTCAAGCCGATTTTCTTGCCTCGCATCAAGAGGATTGTCTTTTATGGATGCTTTTCCACATGTTTAAGGAAGGAAACTAAGAGGAAGAGGACCTTCTGAATCAAATTTATACATATATATTATCCCATATTAATTTTTAAAATCCCCCTTTACCCTTTTTTTAATTAATGCATGCCCCTTTTTAAATTTCTTCTGTAATAAATATCTCACGTTTATCATTTTCTCTCTTTTTTTTTAGATAAAAAAATGTAGAAAACAAGGTCAACCATTTGCTTGTTCCCCACGGCACAAAATCTTATAACGTGGCTTTATATGTGTTAAAGTCTTCTTAGTACGTGATTAGTAAAGAAATGATTTTTAGTTAGCAGTAAGTGCATGATGGATCTGTGTAATTAATAAAGAACTAATTCTAATTAGCAGTAAGCACATGGTATATCTGTGTGTCCTTAGAAATTTTTCATAAGGAATTAAATATTTGAGACTTATTATTATTATTATCTTTTGAGCACCATTGAATACGTATCTCAAAACCTCATTTTAACTCCTCGGTGCTATCATGCAAAACTCCCCTAATTTATGCAAATCTAGATCCACTCCATACATCTCTCAGCTAGGGCATCAACATTTCGTCTGATTGTACCTTCTCTAGGTGGTCCCCTTCAAACATTCCTAGCCGACTTCGCTGGAAGGTTCATACACGAGACCAAGCATCAGTAACTGTGAACAATAGTCAATAATCCTAGTCATGCAATCCTTGGTGCAAGAAAAGTCATCTTCGTGAATATTCTAATTACACCAGCTTTACGAGAAGTAGAGGTACATGCGAATTTAACCGACTACAAAAAGAGAAGTGGTCATTACCAACCCAACATATATATTCCTTTGATGATAATACATAAACTTTTTCATTTTTAATGTTGTATGATGTATACATAACTTTTTCATATGATTTTTTTTTGGGTGAGAGTCCGATATTGAGAACTACTGTTAACCTCCCAGTCTTTTTTTCCTTCTTTTATGCCGTACCCCCCTTGCCCGCTTTGAATAAGATTGTTGTTTACCAAAAAAAGAGAGGTCCTTCTTCTTACTTCGTCCATCATTTTATATCATAAGATATAGAGTAATACAACAAAGGATAAGTCTGTCATTTTCTCTAATCAACTGACAATTCTAACCAAAAAAGAAATGACTGCAAATTTGAAATAATTCTAAAGTGTCTATTCTTTTCGCCAATTATATTGGGCTCTTTAAAATTTGGCATCCATTAATTTTACCCAAAACAAAACCTGAATCAAGTGAAAAACCACAAACAAATGAAAAACCAAATCAATGTTAACTAATATGAAACGAAAACCACACTGAAAGCTCATTAAAAAAAACGTCCCTTATTATGTATCATATGTCCTCAAATCAAAACCAAACCAGTAACATATAATAACACATACCTCACACCATCACTGAAGTTGTTTGAGAGATAAGTTTTAACCTACCTTAATTACCTCAAAATTATACCTTCTATTAAGGAAGATATGAATTAATCAGTGGTTGATGTGCTGGAGTTTCTTCCACGTGAACTGGTACATATTATATGTAAACATGTTTGTCTGGATGTGAATGTGAAGTAACAAGGATTTCAGTCGTCTGCTTCATTTGATCGTAGCTTGGAAAAGCGTCTTTGAAATTATATAAAGAAGTGAAGCTATTATTATATTGTCAATACGAAGATGTCGATAATCACAACACTCCAGGATTTGATCGCTTGCGTGCATGAGTCTCGAAGCTTGAAGCTGATGAACCTGGTTTATAAAGAAACCCATACTTAATACAACCCTTGCCATCTTTTCAAGATCTACTTTTGAGGTCAGAGCCACTATAAAAACTCAACCCAGTTTGAGTTCTATTTGCTTCTTCCTCATTCTCAACAGAAGTAGCAGCTAACTGATCAAAGGAAGGAATGGCTGGTTTTGCTTCAATGAAGAAGCTTCTCTTTGTTGTACTTCAGCTTGCAATACTGCTCTTATTGAGTAGTGTTAATGCTGAATCAAAGAATGGCTCTAATGGTCGGGGGCACCATCATACTAAATCTCCCCCACCAGCTCACTCTCCAAGTGTCCCTCCTAGCTACAATCCCACAGGTCAACCTCATAATCTCCCTCCTCCGGAGAGCCCTCCAACACAGTCTCCAAGTCACCATCCTGCTGCTACCCTTCCCCCACCAGCTCACTCTCCAAGTGTCCCTCCTAGCAACAATCCCACAGGTCAACCTCATAATCTCCCTCCTCCGGAGAGCCCTCCAACACAGTCTCCAAGTCACCATCCTGCTGCTACCCTTCCCCCACCAGCTCACTCTCCAAGTGTCCCTCCTAGCTACAATCCCACAGATCAGCCTCCAACACTATCTCCAGTTCAACCTCATAATGTCCCTCCTCCAGTGAACCCTCCAACACTATCTCCGAGTCACCATCATACTAAACCTCCCCCACCAGCTCACTCTCCAAGCGTCCCTCCTAGTTACAACCCCACAGTTCAATCTCCAACACTCTCTCCAGTTCAACCTCAGACTCTCCCTCCTGCAGTCCACCATCCAGCAATGTCTCCTAGAAAAGCTTCAGAAGTCCAACCTCCCACTTTCCACTCTCCAGTTCATCCTCCAGCGTTGTCTCGTAGAAAAGCTTTTGAAGTCCAACATCCAGATCTCCATCCTCCAGTGAACCATCCCACTCTACCTCCTTCAGTTCACACTCCAGCAGAATCTCCTAGAAAAGCTTCTTCAGTTCACCCTCCAGCAGAATCTCCTAGAAAAGCTTCTCTAGTTCACTCTCCAGCAGACTCTCCTAGAAAAGCTTCTTCAGTTCACCCTCCAGCAGAATCTCCTAGAAAAGCTTCTCTAGTTTACCCTCCAGCAGAATCTCCTAGAAAAGCTTCTCTAGTTTACCCTCCAGCAGAATCTCCTAGAAAAGCTTCTCTAGTTCACCCTCCAGCAGAATCTCCTAGAAAAGCTTCTCCGGTTCACCCTCCAACACAGTCTCGTAGAAAAGCTTTTGAAGTCCATCTTCCCACTCTCCTTTCTCCGGTGAACCCGCCCACTCTATCTCCTCTGACAGTTTCTCCAATTCAATCTCCAGCAGACTCTCCTAGAAAAGCTTCTTCAGTTCACCCTCCAGCAGAATCTCCTAGAAAAGCTTCTCTAGTTCACCCTCCAGCAGAATCTCCTAGAAAAGCTTCTCTAGTTCACCCTCCAGCAGAATCTCCTAGAAAAGCTTCTCCAATTCACCCTCCAACACTGTCTCGTAGAAAAGCTTTTGAAGTCCATCTTCCCACTCTCCTTTCTCCGGTGAACCCGCCCACTCTATCTCCTCTGACAGTTTCTCCAATTCAATCTCCCACAACCACACCTCTAGTAGAACCTCCAACTCTATCTCCTGTAGCGGTTTCTCCAATTCAACCTTCCACGCTTCCTCCTCCAGTTCAGCCTCCAACACTATCTTCTAAAACGGTCTTTTTGGTTCAACTTCACAATCCCCCTACTCCAGCGAAGGCACCATGCAACTCTCATACTCCCAATTACACACCAGTTCAGCCACCAAGTCTCTCACCAGTCTACCCTCCTAGAGCTCAATCTCCTAGTTATTCACATCACCATGCTCCCGAAGCCTCTCCAGTCAACAAGTCTGTGGCTGTGGAAGGGCTTGTTGATTGAAGTACGAGGAGAATCCCAAGAAAGCGTTTGCCTCAGACTCCTATGATGTCTTCACCCCTGGTTCTTTGGCCTTCGAGTCCGGTTGTTGATCAGGCTCAATTCTTCATCTATTTCATCAATCTTTATCATGGCTTTCTCCTATATCTATGACTGTTGCCGCCATTAATTCTAGGTTTATGCAAGGTTCATCTCTTTATTAGTTCATTTTGAACTTAATATTCTAGATTCCATTAGCAAGTATTGTTCCATGAATGTATTATTGATCAGACTTGATCTGTATTATACATAAATAAAAGTGATTGCTTTTAAGAACGACTTTGCCCTTCCCTCTTTATTAATATTTATCAAATGATGATGGGAATCACAAGGCAACCAATATATCCAACAACTTCTTTTTATGTAAAATGACAGGTGATATGTGTGCTTTTCGGCTTGGTAGTAGAACGGAATGAATCTCTATCCCTATATATATACACGACCTAGTAAAAACTGCACGTGACCATACATGTAGAGAAAGAAGGAAAATGTCTTGAAAATCAACTTTTAAATGTATTGTATCCTCTTTACATTGGTACTTGGGTTTGCATACAGAGAGTTATATTTTTATTTTGCTCAATACTAACTTTAGTTAAAACGCATCCTTCTTAATACCAAATTTGGAGCCTTAACTCCATTGAAACAAAATGATCCAAGCAATGAAAACTTAAATAAGCATTCAAAATCTAGAAGATGACAATACATAAGAAACAATGAATTAGTGAAGATTTAAAGAGAAGAAGTGAATCTCTTTAGTGAAATCTACAAGAACTTCCTTGCTAATGCCTTGCTCTAGGCAAAGCTGTTTCTCTGGCGACATTCATCTTTGGTGACCCATTAGAGAAACCCTCATCATCAAACAGTCTTTCACCTCGTTATTCTTGAATCTAAGTGTGGCAGAGCTGAGAGTGAGACTTACGTGGTGGTGAATGGATGGAGAATGAAAGATATGTGTTACTAAACACCCACTTAAATAAACCCATGATCATAAGCTTTTCACAATATTTCAAATAATTAATAAAATGCTGTAAATTTCCAACCAAACATTAACCTACCAGAAAATTAAGCAAAGATGAAAGATCATGCTAAACTAATAAGAATAAAACTATTCATATTATACAGTCGAATAAAAAATAAAAAATAAAAATTAGTAGACCTCAAGAAAAGGAGTCCTAAAATGCGAAATGATCAACACCCAATGATATAGAATGGTAAAGCAATGTCTTTACAATCAAAATAGTCAAATACGAATTAAGTAAATAAACAACTCCAAATCTTACTAATTATCACACGAACAAATAAAGTCTAAACAACAACATTCGCTTATTGTTATTAATAAATATATCCTCTATTGACATCTATCTAAAGTTAAAAATTAAAACATTAAATAAATCAGAGAGGATACAATACTTTTCATTAAAGAACTACACGTATTTAAAACTCTAAAAAGGAAATGCGACTTACTCACTAATAAGTAGTCAAGCCATTTTTTAAAACATCCAATAATTTAATTGGAAAACCTAAAATTAAATTGTTGGATGGAAAGAACGGTTTCGTTTTCTTACGGCCTTCATAGGTACTATATATCTTCCGATCGTCATTCTTTGTCCTCTTGGTAATATACTCAACGCTTCCTCTTTGGATTTGTGGAGCGCGTAGAACACAACATTTTTCCTTGAATGCTGGGCACTGATAAATTTCTATGTAATGGATGAACGGCAAGTAAAATATAAGCAACACCACATAAAAAACAATGAATCAATGAAGACTGAAGAAGAAGTGAACCTGTGCACCTAAATCTTCAAGAATTCCATCATTGTTGTGCTCTAGGTAGCTGCTTCTCTAGCGACCATTTGGAGAAACCCTCATTTGTAGTGGTGAATGAGTAGAGAACGAAAGAGATTTTTTTTAAAAAAAAAATAAAAACAAACAAAAGATATGATATCTTAAAAAAAATCATACCCCAAAAATATATTCTTAATTAAAAAAAAATAATAATTAACCTTTATTTTACTAAAATGTATTGCCTTTTCAAAAAGTGTCCGATATTACAATATTTCTTTTTCCAACTTTCTTTTCTATTTTATGATTTATAAAACCAAAATACCATTTATTTCTTTATAAAAACGGATTATCACAAAAGAAATTAAAAAATAAAGTTTGGAATAATTTTATTCATCTTCCTTTTCTAAGTTGTGATTTATAATTTCTTTGATATCTGCTAGAAAATTTTCCTTTTTCGATTCGAAAAAACTTTTAAAATGGAAAAGTTTAGACTGAATTTATTCAACTTCTTTTTCTAAGTTGTGATTTATAATGTTAGGTTTTTTATTAAAATCTATATTATCTATATATTAAGTTTCAAAATTAGTTTTTGCATTTCTTTTATTTAATTATTTTGTTTGTGTGTGGGACCCTTTAGGTAAGGGTGGTAATGAGGCACCATGAGGTAAGGGGTGGTAATGAGGCACCATGAGTAAAGGAGGCTCTTTATGACCTTGGTTATGAGGCTCTTCATGACATTGGTCATGGGTCTTAAATGTCTTGATTATGGTGATGAGGTGGGCTTACTTGAATGGTGGAATTACTCAAATTCTAACTCTTGACCTTTATTTCTCATTTCAACTTCATGAGCATTCATGGCCATTACCATGAGTGGGGGTTAAGGTCTTTGAATGGGTTAAATCCTATTCATTCCAAAGAAGTGAATATGAGAGTTACTTCCCCAAGTAGTGGGGAGGTTAGGTCAAGGGGGTTTATTCACATTAGTGGAGGGACAAGCCATTGATTCTCCATTAGTGGAGAATTGATTCTCCCCTTGTGAGGAGGTGTGGTTTGGGCCTATATAAACCCAATCCTTCCTTGCATATTGTGTGCTATTGTGACACTTCTCACTCACATTATTTGTTTTACAAAGTTCATTTATTTCTTGAATTGTCTAAGTGTTGTGCTCTAGCTTTTGGCTCCTTGAAGGGACTAATAGAACTACCTCATCTTCTAGTTGGAGGTTGCTTTATCTTGGAGGTGGTGGTGCGAAGAACCCTTAGTAGTAGGGTGCATCAATTACCTTAAAGACAGCATCAAGGTGTGACTCAACCTCATCAATCGGTGGTTCGTTCGGTTGCAACTTCAAGCTCTCCGGATTTGCTAAAGATTTTCATCTCTCAATTGTATTGCAATTTCATTTTTGTGTGTTTGAAGAACTTGTAATACAATTACCCCAACATATAATTTCTATAAAATCCGTTGGTTTCCTTTTTAGATTGGATTTCTCAAATTTTATAAAACCAAAATATCATTTATGATGTTTACAAAGAGGAAAGCTTAGACGGACTTCGTTTTTTGCATTCCTAATTCCTAACTTGTGATTCGTAGTTTATTTGAAATTCATTGGAAAAATTCTCTTTTCTATTTTGACTTTATAAATTTGAAAAAAAATAAAAATACAAAGGGTAACAACAATTTGTGAGACAAAAGAAGAATATATATATATAAAGGAGAAAATAAGATCTTGGCAAAATTTTGGAGAAGAAATATAATATTAGATGGGAGCAAAATTAAGGAACAATATTTCTGAAGCTAATTATGTGTTGAGATCAACAATATACTTTTGTATGCTTATGAATTATGAATTCCAGGTATTTTCCTCTACTTGAGGAAGTCATTTGATATTCCTTTCAATAATACAATAATTAATGAGATAATTATTAATACAATACTACAAAATTTTCAAAATAAGGTTTAATGTGTACCATTAAGCTTGCAATATTTACCCAATCTCACCGACTACCTGTTAGCCATATTGTAAATATAATCAGGGGGATAAATAATTAAGACAAAAATTGGAAAGGCATGTAAATAGAACCTAAACCGAAAGGAGAAGAATAAAGGAAAATCGTTGAGGGGCATTAGACGCTTTCTTTAAAACAATTTCACCCCCCTCTGGAGTGGGCTTGATGATCCAACGGACGTCTGTCTCCTAGGTTACAATGACAAACAACAGTATACTTAGTACAAAGTAGACCGCTACGACGAACTTGATATGTACCTTCTTTCTATCACCGGAATACCCCAAAATAACAAGATTCTCAAAAGAACTTTAGCATGACTCTAAAACAAGATGAGGGAATAGTGCCAAAACCTTCTATCTGTCAAAGGAGAACTTCAATCATCCATTAACATGACCCACAACCCTCAAGGCAATCTTAGCACGATACTTAAATCACAAGAACGAAAAATCCCAAAGGACTATCTTCATCAAGGGGGGATCCCACTTTATAGTGGAGATCTTTGGTAGGTATAATGAACATTCTATACTATCATCAATGTCTCATTAACAAGCTTGAGAAAACAAAAAACTTTTGTTACTCAACCAAACTTGGAAAACGAAGAGCTACGGTCATTTATTAACCAAGCTTGGAAATGAGAGGTTCCTTGGGAAATCAAAAACCCAAATGTTAATGTCCCATAATCATCCATTAATAAACAATACTTGGGAAATCAAATGCCCAAATGTTAATGTCCCATAACCATCCATTCATGAACAATGTTTGGGAAATGTAAAGCCCAAATGTTCATTAACTTCTATGCATGAACAGTCATTGGGATTTGAAACACCCAATCAACCATAATAATCTCATGCACTTATTTCCCAAAATTCCTCTTAATGAGTGATTTTCATTCACATATGCTCATTTTCCAACACTGTGTCCCTATGCAATAGCATCTACATTATGCATTATAAATGGTTGTTGAGATTATACAAAGTACAAATAAAACAAACTAACATGTTTGATTATTGGGTCACGGATTTTATATAACCTTATCTGTCAATCATGAAATTATCGGGAAAAATAGAAAGACAAGAAAATACTAATAGAAAGCTTGGAGTTGGCATAAGAAAATCCAAAAAGAATAACTAAAACATTGAACAATCTCTCAATTCTAGTCAGCATTCTCTGGGATGAATAACAAGAATGCATTTTCCCAATAAAAACAATCCTAAAAAAAGAAATGAGAACCCCAATATGGATCAAAAGAGAAGGCTTCCTCTCCTCAATTTGTCATCAAAATAATGTAATGTAATTATATTAGCCTCGTATCTTTGATTTGGTTATCACGGAAAAACCCATCACCTAGTCTCAAACTCATGCACCCTTCCAAGCAGGAAAATAAACAAACCAGTAACGAACCAAAGTTGCAATTGTTATAGCTTCGAACAATAATTCAATTTTCCCAACCTGATCATATTAACCCATATCACCAAAACCATCAAATCCAATATTATCAATTGTATCCCCCCAAATAAAGTAGTACTAAAAAAATAGTTCTTAAATTGATAAATATCATTGTTCTTCACTCGTAAAGCTAGAGACATGGGCACTTCTGTCCAATCCATTTTGAATGCCAAAGATAAAGAAGCCACGGTAAAGTACATAATCAAGCTTTTTCTTTTTACAAATAACAAATTCAAGAATGATCAAGATTAGAGACAATCATCAATGAAACTAAATAATTATGAAATCCTCTACAGAGCCAATTTCTTGAACTTACAGGAAGTTCATGGGTTGAAAGGAAACCATCCAAGTAATATATTGATTCAATCGACAATCAAATGTCCAAAGCTATAACAAGCATGAACCTGTCAAAGACAAAAGGACAACGACATTAGTAATCGATGAAAAAGACACAAACTTGGCCCAAGAACAATAACACATTCAATAGCGACAATCAAATGAATACTAAATCGAAAAAGGTAATTTCTACCTATATAAGGAAGAATTAACGTTTAGTTTAGAACGGGAGAACCTCGAAATCCTTTCTGAAAAGGTAAAATGAAAGAATAAGATTGAAATCAATACCAATGACACATGAGAATATAATTACAACAGAAGAGAAAAGACCAACTTCGTAAAATAATGCAAACGAAAACATACAAGGAGTTGGAAGAACCAAAACCAATATTTTAAAGTATTCTACCATTTAACAGAGCCAAATCTGTTTGAGAAGCTCCTGCTACGAATTAAATTAATATCTGACAACATATGAGATTGGTTTACCAAGAAATTCAACTTTATAATAGAAATTCTCAATTTTATACAAAGTAAAGTTCACAAGCTAATTAAATTAATATCTAACAACATATGAGATTGGAAGTGATGCGTCCAAAATCTGCTCAGCCCTTGGATCTCCACGTGATGTCCTGCAAAACGAAAGCGTCAGATGTGGCCCGACCGCTGGGGTCGGGAGTCCACCTCCGAAGGCTAAGTCAGTTGATGAACTTAGTCACAAACGGCTCTGCTAGAAGCACAGAGCTAATGAATGAAGAAACGGGAAAGGTGATCTAGATAGCAGAACGCTGATAGTTTAGGATCTATCAGTATGTATCTGAACCTGAGTCTCAGATAGTATTCTTTTTGATCGATTGATCCGTCCCTCACCTTGTATGGTAGTGAGGTTTATATAGAGTGTACCTTCGAATCTCCTTCGTTGGATGCACTCGAGCCTTCTTCGGGTAGTCGTTAGATCTTTATCAATAAGATCCGTTGAGCGATAGACTTCTACTAGTTTGGGCTAGTAGAGGACTCCTGAGATAACCGTTAGGTTATGCGATAGTTATCCCTTTGATGATGATTATCCGCAGCCGTCAGTTTGAGTCTGCTGTCATCAGGGTGATTACCCTAATCCATAAGTAAGATTAGGGCACGCTTGCAGCAGAATAATCTTTCTTCTTGACAAGCCATCTTCGGATCCGGTTCGCTCGGGAGCGATTCGGTTTTCTCCGTCTCGACCGGGGTCGAGGGTCGGACCAGGTATGAACCCGGTCAGATCATAAACTCTCCATATCACGAGCCCCCCAGACCAAGCGTTCGGTCGATCCCGAGGGCTTGGTTTTTAACTGGGTTCGTCGTCAGGTGATGATCTCTGCGTGCTTCATTAAATGTCATATCACATTTAATGAGGTGGTCACTTTTCCTCGAGCGTTGTGAGTGTAAGGCCACATGTCTTCGTTGCAGTTGATCTGTCATGGCTCACGTCATCCAAGCGACGGTTTCCGAACGCCTATTTCGGATTCGTGAGTTCAAACTTTCAAAACGTCTTTGAATCTTGATCGTTGATTTTGAATCAATCTCGATCGTTCAGATTCCCGAACACTCGTGCGGGAGTTTTAAAAGCGGTTCGTTGTCTTCGTAGGTTTCATTCTTCCTGTCTGGAATTTGAACCTTTGTCGTCTGCTTCGCGCCTTCCTGCTCTCAAGCTTCTATCTCACTGAATCGGTAAGTTTCTTGGTCTTTTCTTTTTTTAGTTTATCGAAACGAGTAATGGCGGACGATAGGGCTTCTTTAGTACCCCATGCTGGTGATAGCGATGATGCTTTTGCTTCTCCCCGCTCCCGAACAGTCGGATAGTGATAACAAAACCCTAACCGTCCTCTGGCGGGGAGTTCGCTGAAGTTTCTCAAAAAGGTTTTGAAAGAAAAACCGAAACTTCCCTGTCCTTGTCGAGTCTGGATCTTCCAAGATCGTTGATTCTTCTAGGCAACCTCAAACCTCCGGGTCCAATGGTGGGCCCGGCTCTGTTCCTTCCATTTATAATGGAGAAACCTTTCTTTCAACTGTCCAAGATTTTGACCTTCCTTCCTCATATCGGGTTAGGGCTCCCCACCCCGATGAGAGGGTTGATTCATCCCTTTCGGGTGAATTTTCTCTCGTACATAGATGCACTTGGAAAGCGGGGTTCGCTTTCCCTTTTTTAATCCTTTATTCTCCTGCAGTTTTGAATCACTGGAACATTTGTCCCGGAATGCTCCTCCCCAATAGCTGGCGTCTCATCGTCGGCTTCTTGGGTTTGTGTTTTGAGCTTGGCATCACGCCATCTCTTTCTCTTTTTGTACATTTTCATGTTCTTTCTATCTCCCATCCTCCCGGATGGGTCTTTTTTCCAAACGCAATAAGGCTGAACTTGATTGGAGGGGCAGCATCCTTGTCAAAGGAACTTGCCCTTCTAATCACAAAAGATGGCGCGAACGATACTTTTTCTGTCGAGCGCCTCCATCAGATCTTAACTTCCCGACCACTCGGAGGAGGTTTACTTCTTCGTCCGAAAGTAACCGGGACCTTCCCTTATCCAAAGAAGACGAGGCGGCCATCGGGAAGATCAAATCCATTCCGTGGTATCAAGAGATACATGGATATGAAATGGAGTATAACTCCATCCTTCAGATCTTGGGGCTTGGCTCATTGTGAGCTTCTAACCATCATCCTTTGATTTGACTGAAGTGATATGTCTTGAATTCCGATTCTTGTCCTTCTTCTTTGCAGGTGCCTCCCCCGAACGAACCCCGAAAGCCTGCGGGTGAAGGCCGCTAGGGCCGTTGTGACAGCCGAGCAACGATCGCCCGGGGTCTTGATTGCAGATCAAGAGGCTTCTCTTCCCTCTCCCGACCCCTCTTCACGGGGTATCGGGAATATCGGGCACTGTAGGCGATGCTTCGGGCAAAGGGAAGAAACCAATGGTGGAGAGGGCTAATGTCTCCTCCTCCGTCCGAACCAAGAGGAGGCATGACACAATTGATGCTCCCTCCAACAAAAAATCCAAAGCTTCGACGGATGGTGAGGAAGTCTTCATCCCCCGGTGGACCACGAAGATGACCGACGGGGTCACTCGGGATCTCCGAGAAAGCTGCGGAGTGGAGCTCTCTCGGTCTTGCTCCTTCGATCGCCGGGAGTTTGAAGCCCTGGATGACACCTCCCTTGTTAGTCAATCTACAAGGTAACGGTCTTCTTGCTTACTTATGTTTTCATAATTTCTTATGACTTCTTCGATATCTTCCGTCTTCCCGGGAATGCTTGTGTTGAGCTTTTATCAACACATGGAAGCATTGAGCCGGGTTGGTCGCACCAGACTCCTTGCTTTGCAAACTTGTGAAGAGAAATTGGCCAAGGCCAATTCCGAAATAGACCAGTGACTGCAGCTACCGTGGAGCTGCAGAGAAAAGCATGAGGAAGAAGTGATCTCCCTCAAGGAAACTCTTGAAGCTTCGAGAATTCGTGTCTCTTGCTGCCGAGCGCGAGGCCGAGGAAGCAAAAGGCAGCTGCCACGTTGTTTGGTGACAGCCTTGAAATCAAAAGTAGTGATCTCGAAGAACATCTGAAGTTGGCAATCCCTAGCAAGCCTGAGCATATAAAGCCAGACCTTCGGAAGGAGTGCATTCGGAAATATCTGAACAACGTACCTTTCTCCGAATTGCTAGGTTTTTACAACATTCAGGCTTACCGCATGGGGCGTAACGACGTTTGGGAGCAGATCCTTGGAACGATCCACGACTTCGATCTTGCTCCTTTTCGCGAGGTATGCCACCCGAGAGGTCTTCGGGAAAGTTGGTATGGATCTCCCAGACTGGGCTCAAGGAGTAGATGATCCTTTTCCAGCTGACCCTCAATATGAGGCATATCTCGATGACGAGCCGGCACTTCCAGAGGAGAAATCACAAGCCGAGTCTCAAGTTGTTGCTGTAGAGGATTCAGCCGATGCCACTCTTGAGGAAGGCTCTTCTCATGGTCCTGAGAAAAGTCATCCCGACCAGGGGTCCCTCGGGCAACAATGAAGAAAAGGCTTAGGGAGTTGTTTTTTTGTAAAGATGTACTCTCAATATAATGAATAGACATTTCTTTATTCATGTTGGCCTCAAAATTTCCCCGTCTCCGTCCAAGTATTGCCTTGAATATC
>NC_142608.1:14784200-14840665 GCF_041222555.1 Hakea prostrata
TATTTTTCAGCTCACTGGATGATACCTCAGCTTTACACAGAAGAGCATTCAATCTTGGATTGTCTTCTCAGGTTGCTAACCGAGCATATCTATTACACATGATAGGTCTAGATTCCCCCAAAGAATTTTTTCAATTCAGAATTTAATATGATTGTGTCACACATGGCTGGAGGCCTATGCTAATTGTTCTGTGCTGCCATGAAGAATGGATCTATAACTAACCTCAAATAAATTTCTCATGGGTATTGTCAGAAAAAAGCATATAGTTGTGCCATAGTGTTATGTGGAGCCAACCACTTAGTGCTAATCCTCTTGATTACCATCTATGTGGTGGAAAAGTGTCCATAAATAAGTTTGTTTTTACAAAGGAAATAGATGTCTCTTAGAGATGGAATATTGCTCCTCCCAGATTCACCAACAGATAGTGAGAATACCTTTTGTGTGAACACAAAACTCCACCTCATGAAGGGATCTGTTTTTCTCAAAGTCAAGAAAAATTAAGATTACTAAACTTGAGATTGATTTCTCTGTTGTAACTATTGGAAGATAAATTTTGTTTAGAGACAGAAGATGAGTTAGCCCATCCTGCATTTTGCTTTTCCAGTCTCTGATTATATCTACTTTACCTGTCTCCATTTAGCAGAAGAGAAGAGAGTAAGTGGGGGGGGGGAGTTAAAATCACATGTCTGATGTATTTATAGGCTAGGTGCATCAATTTATCCTTCTAATTGACTTGCAAACATAAAAAAGTATGGCAGTATATCTGTCAATAAAAATAACAGGCTAGCTGGTGGGCATGCACTGTAAAATAAAAATAAATAAAAATTCGCTCGATGTGTTTGGGGTTAGTCACTAATGCTTTCAACAACTTTCTTGTGATTTAATATTCTTTCTAAAACTTGCCCATCTCACCAAGTTTACACTGGCAGATTACATTATTCTTACTAGTGTGTCTTCTGTCTTGTTTATTTTACCTCATTAAGTTGGAATTCTAATATATAGTCTTAGAACTAGATCTTCTTATGTGATAAATCTTGTTATTAAGTTTAGTATAGTAAAGTTGCCTTCCACTAGGATAACACTCGTAATTTCTATTGGGTGATTAGCTAGGTCAATTTAATGCTTTAGGTGCAGTTTTTATGTGGTATGTCCATGTCTAACCCAGGCTCTCTGTGTGTGGGGGCCCAAACCGGGGAGCAAGTTGATCCCATCGGGGGAACCAAAGGATAGGGGCACGCCTAAGATAATCTTAGGAGAAGTAGTGAAGGTAGAGATGCTTAGCTTAGGCCTTGTTCGAGAAGATGTAGGATAAGTTTAAGTTTTATTAGCCTAAGGTTTTTTCCTCAAGTATTTCACGATTAGCCTTTTTTTTTGGCCTCAAAATCTTCGTGGCTTCCATTCAAATTCCGAATGTTTGCTTTTTGGTATGCCATGATTTAGTCGTAATGTTCACACTTAAATGATATCTTTAGTAGCCTCAAAATAGGGTGGATGAAGTGGAGAGGTGTCTAGGGTCTTTTGTGACAGACTTATTCTATTAAAGCCTCCAAGAAAATTCTATAGGATTGGGCTGCTCGACGAAGTTATGATGTACAAGGAGGGTGTTAGGTTATTAAAAAGAATCATATAGATAAACTCGGTGGTAAAAGAAATGAGGATGCTAAGATGGATGAGTGGCAAAACTAGGGAAGTAAGATAAGGTAATGATCATATTAGAGTTGATGTTGGAGTTGCTCTAATAAGTGAAGGCTATGAGAAAGTCGCTGGAGGTGTGGCACGACTAAGCCCAATTGAGATCTATAAAAGCCCTCGTATTTATGAAGTGATATAATCCAAATTGAAGGAACCAGAAAGCTAGAGGCGGATTTAAGATGACCTCAAGAGAGAGTGGTGAGAAATGATTTGCATAGCTTAGGGCTTGTATTCAGCATGGCCTCAAACAGTACGATTAGAGGGAAAAAATTCATGTAGCTGATCCATTTAGTTGGGACAAGGCTTACTCTTGTTGTTGTAGTAGCTTCTCTTACTAGACCTAGTCTGCTTGATGTAGAGGAAGCATAGCTGTACAAAAACAATCTTCCCGTGCGTATGAAGGCATATGACCCCCCTTAATGAGAAAAGGATCATGGTTGAGAACTTGGAGTCAAGTGGGACAATATTTTACATTTAGACCACCAAGAAATCATACTCTTGAGTTTCAGCTAAGTATTTATGATACCTCAAGATTATTGGTTTTTTTTTTTTTTTGGATGAATAAAAATATATTAACCAACAAAGAGATACAGGGGGGGGGGAGAGAGAGAGAGAGAGGGGGGTGCCAACCTCAAGAGAGGTGAAAAGAAGAATCAAGACCCCTGTAACAACAATGAGCCTGCTCCTTGGGGTGTCCATAAATGAGGGATGGGGGATAGACTGTAGCCTAGAAGAAACATCAAAATAGATGTATTTCCAAATCAAATCAATGGAGTGAGATTTAAAAGTTCATCTCCTAAGGTTAGCGCTCCCACCACAAATGGTGGATGGATGTATTTGAAGACCATCTTGCCAACCCGATCACAAATGGATGACATAGAATAGAGTCTAAAATCCAATGCCAATCCCGAGTGAAACCGAAAGAGCGCCTTAACTAGGGCCAAATGGAGGCTAAGGCTTTCCCCAAAGGAGGCGAGAAAAGGATAGGTGAAGAACAGGTGCTCGAGGTCCTCCTCCAACCACTCCAACAAAGGATACAAGCGGGGGTTAGGATGCGACTACTAGAAAGAAAGCTTTGGGTGGGGAGGCCGTGGTTGAGGGCTCTCCGTAGGATAAGAGAATGGCGAGGGATGTGGACCTTTAAACCAAAACTAGGGGGTCCACTGGGGCAACGGGGAGAGGGGGGGGGGGGGGGGGAGGAGGTTCTGTGTTGAGGGAAATGGAGAGGGGCTCAAGACAAGAAGGTCATTGGGGGGGGTGTTAGAGAGCGGGGGAGGGAAGTCCAAACCTAAGGGAGACAAGGGTAGGGGATAGGGACCAAGAACCACCGGTGATTAACATGGAAAGGGGGGGTTGACCTAGGGACAGCGAGACCCATAAACTGCAAGGACCTAAAGATTGAATAGAATACCCATTGGATGCCAAGGGTCATCTTAGAAGGAAGTGGAGGCACCAAAAGAAATTTGGATGGAGATAGAGGAGAGAGCAAGAGGTCCGAGGGTGAGGAGCTTTCTCTAAACCCAGGAAGGGTTGGGGGAGTCGGCACGGCCTAGATGGAGCTGGGATTTAAGGAGATAGGAATAAACCCAATTGATCCAAATAGAATTGTGCTTTGACGTTAGCTTCCGATTAGCTTGAGGGGAGAGGCCAAATTGATGTCCCTCGGATTCGACGGATACCTGCACCACCCGGGGATATGGGTCGATAGATAGCACCAACTAATGGGGCTAGAGGGAAGGAAGATTCTGCCTTCCAAGAAAGACACAAAAGGGACTCCATAGCATGGATGGTGGCTTTGGGAATGGAGAAAATACCACCCCAGAGAGGTAGGAAGATTGGTTGAGCACCACTCGACAAAAGAAAGGCTAGAATTTTTTTTTTTCTAGGTTAAGTTTTTTTGGATATGGTCAAGCATGGGAGTGCAATGGTGAGTAGTGAATCTACCAGGGATAAGAGGAAAGTTTAAGGAAACCACCAGAGAAGATCCAAGATTAAGCCAAGAAGGTTTGAAGAGAGGAGGAACTAACTCGAGAGACCCCTACAAGGAAAAGGGAGGATTTGTCAAGATTAACACGAAGGGCCGCGAGGGATTCGAAGGGGGAGAGAGAGAGAGAGAGAGAGAGGAGAGGGTAGAAGAGATGGGGAAAAATCAGCTTGGAGAAGATCATAAGGTCATCTCCAAAGGCTAGATGGGTGAGCTTAAGGGATTTGCACTTAGGGATGGGGGAGATGAGAAGCTTATCGATTTTGGATTGGAGAATATGGGAGAGGACGCCAAGGCCAAGATAGAATAAGAAAGGGGAGAGGGGGCAGCCTTGATGAAAGCCGACATGAGAAGGGAAGTACCCAGTAGGGGAACCATTAGTGATGGTAGAGAAGTGAGGTGGAAATGCAGACTTCAATCCAAGGAACGGTGGAGGGGGGAAGCCCAATGAAGTCCCAATGGATGGAGTCAAATGTTTTGTGGAGGTTTTGCTAATGGATTATTGGTGTTGGTTGGCTGAAAAGTGTTGTAGTGGTCAATCTTCTGCATAATGCGTCGAGGCTATTGTAATATCGGGAGATTGACATCTCTTTTTGTTTAGTGTCATGGACCTGCTTGTGGACTTCATAAATTTGACCTTGTTTCCAACCTTACCATCGGTCTTTTGGGAGGCATTGTCCAACAAACGAAAGGCTTGATGTAAATCAGGTTTCATAGACTGAATCAAGAAGGCATCACCAGAGAGCCATGGGTGCACGGCGTCGATCATGAAGTGAACCACAGGTTCTTGGCTTCAAGTGGTGCCAGTAATATGTCCTAGATGTCCGCAGTCAGTGAAGGAAATATAACCTGATGTAGATCACATTGGGTAATTAGCTCCATCTAGGATTGTAAATGGAGTGCCAAGGGGCTGATAGTCATTCTTTCCCTCAGACTGACTCAGACATAGTGGGTGAAGAGCCTCTTGTAGCTTCTGATGTAGTTGTCATCTTAAATGAAATTTATAAAACTCAAAAGTCACGCAATTATTACTTGGATCAAAGAGGCAGTCCAGAGGTTTATCTTAAGATCAGAACCAGGTTGAATTCACAGTACAGAATGCTACCTTAACTAAAACAAATTAAAATCCTTCACAGCAGTGTACTTTGGATGCAAAAATTAATGGAGAAATGCATGAGGGATGCGATGGGAAGACTTTGATCAGAAGACTCACTGCTCTGATACCAACTTGTTTCTTAAGAGGTCTTGTAGAATGTAGTAGTTTATTCAGGGCCCTAATGTGGTATCTATAATTTACAATTTAGCAGAAAAACAAAACTGAGAAGGAAAGGGAAATACAAATCTGAGAAGGAAAAGGAAAATAAAATTATAAAAAAACAAATACGAGTTCTAACTCCATGGAAGGAGAAAAATTAGGAACCCTCTCACGCTAGCGCCAATGCAAGTAAACTTTTCCTTTTTCTAAATCACCTTGTCAACAGTTTTGATTTTACGTGTCCCCCTTTATCTTACATAATTAGTTACATCAGGAATCTTGTTTTTTGGTTGGTATTATTTGAAATTGCTGTATGCATAGCTTGTCCTGATACTATGTTGTTCACTACTTTTGGTGGCATATGGAACACCTGTTTCCTCCCACTCATCTCCTGGTCATTAGATCAATAGTACTTTTGGGTCGTACATAAGAATGGTTTCCAAAATGGCCTTTGTAGCGTATGTCTTAAGCAATTTTTTAACCTTATGTAGTTGAATTGGATACTTACTCAATCTTTGGTGCAATCATGTCAGTGATCTGTTACAAAGGACTTCCTCAATGAGCCAAGGGATAATCTGGAAGAATGTTAGATGGCTATAAATCTGAGAGAGACAACAGAAGAACAAGAGTTGCTATTGGAATTCCTGTTGCAGATGCAAGAGAAACAAGTAGCTTCTGATAAATTACGCCATACGATTGATTGTCTGTCTTCTGACATTGAAGAAGTTCTGAAACAGTAAAGCATCTTAAAGAAAAAAGGAGACTTGAACCTGGAACCGAATATGGATCATAACTCAGCATTGGAAAGTTGGATCACTCTTCAATGAGTCTTGCAAGAGATGAGGAATCTTCTGGCTTTGGGTCCAGGAAACGTCTGAGACCAGGACTTCGAGTTTCTGATGAAGAGGAACTCAGTGATAACCAAGGAGAGTTTCAGATTCCAGAAAAACCTTGAAGGAGTTCTCTCAAAAGTTCTCGATTGATGAAGAACTTTAAAAAACTGGAGGCTGCTTATTTTTCCACAAGATGCAGGCTTATGAAACCAACTAGGAAGCCACCTACTAGGTGCTTAACAGTCAGTAGCAGTGGCAGGGGTTCAATTGTGGTAACTGAAGGAAGTTCTGTTGATAATGTGTCCCTAAAGAAGGTTCTGGTGAGGGTAGAACTAGAGGATGGATAAATCCATTCCTTGATGGTTTGTGCAAGTATTTATCATTCAGCAAGTTGAAAGTGAGAGCAGATCTGAAGCAAGGGGATTTGCTAAATCTTCCAATCTAGTGTGCTTTTTGAGCTTTGATCGTGATGGGAGAGTTTTTGCTACAGCTGGTGTGTTGGAAAATTAAAGTTTTGGGAATGTGATATGGTTCTAAATGAAGATTGTGATGTTCACTATCCAAGGCTAGTGAAATGGTTAGCAGATCAAAGCTTAGAGGTATATGTTGGAATAGTTATTAACAAAAGTCAGATTGCTTCAAGTGACTTTGAAGGAATAGTGCAGGTATCAAGCTTTAATTACTATAATGCTTTTTCTTTGTCTGATTTAACCTTTAACCTGCAAGGGTAATTTGTTTAGGTTTGGGAGCTAAGAGGGTAGTGTTTACGTGAAATGAGGGAGCATGAAAAACGAGTTTGGTCTGTAGACTTTCTTTAGCAGATCCAACAAAGTTGGCCAGTGGAAGGGAGATGAAGCTAAGAATCTATGGAATATCTAACTGGCAATTCTATTTTTCGTTCACTTGGTGGATGTCAGCTTTGAAACTAAACGCATTTACAGTTATCTGTTTTTTTGACCACATTTTTTTTAATTTGAGTGTATAATGAGTTGTTTCCCTTACATGGGTTTTTACTGCAGAAGGTTTGAGTGTCAGCACTATCAAAACAAAGGTTAATGTCTGCTGTGTTCAGTTTCTCCTGATTCTGATGTTTGCTTGTAATAGGTTCATAGATCATAAGTTTTATTAGACCTTCGTGAGTATAAGATCACCTCTGTACACATAAGTGGACTACAGCAAGACTGTTAGCTATGTGAAATTCGGGAGATTCGACGACTCTTGTTTCTGCATCCACAGATAACACAATAAAGCTTTGGGATTTATCAACAATCACATCTCGGGTGCTTGGGACAGTCCTCTCTAAACCTTCAAGGGCACATAAATGTCAAAGGTACGTTTGACAGACACACTCACACCACACTCACACTTACTATCCTCTTGGTAGGATGGGCTTTAATCCCTAGTCTTCCAAGTTCAATAAAGGTCAGGTCGCAGTGTATTGGAAAGCTTCTTGATGCGTAATTATTATATTTATTACCATCCATCCATGTGTGGATTTACAAAAAGGAAAGGAAGAAAAGAAACAAACATTTGTGTACCTGATTTTCAATATTTTTTTGAATGTAACCACTTTGAACTTGCTAAAATTGTTGTCTTTCTTATATATATAAATAACTTGGTTATTTGTTTTGTATTCCCTGTTTAATTAATAATCTTTTCAGCATATTGGAAAACTTCTTTTGCGCGTAAATTAGTAATTTTCTTTATTACCTTCCTCGTGGTAAGAATGAGGAAAAGGAGAAATAGGAAGCGGGGGGAAGGTAGCAAAAAAAGAATTGTTTACCTGATCTTCAATATTTCTTTGAATTCTAATCCACTTCCAACGTACATTCTTCCCATATCTATATCTTTGGGTTATTTGTTTGTATTCCCTAAGTTTAGTAGACCTGGCTATTTATTTGTATTCCTTATTTAATAAATAACCTCATCTTATTGTTTTATTCGTAGCTCCCTGTTTTGATAGTTTAAGCACTATCAAACAATGGCCAGTGTCTGCTGTGTTCAGCTTCCTTCTGATTCTGCTCGTCTGCTTGCAATAGGTTCAGCAGATCATAATCTTTATTGCTATAGCCTTATCTCTGGACCTGAGGAGGGAGTGAAATGTCCAGGATAGCATTTGCTGAACCAAGACTAAACTTTGGTGTTGTCTTACCATGGGTTTTTTCATCTTCTTGCCCTTGTATCCTCCAAATAGTGAGCATCAATATGCAATTCCAATCCACTTCTTCTGGCCTACATCTTGCTAACTGCAAGCTTGCTGTTAGAGACCTCTTTTGGTTGGCTGCATTTGGTGTCAACCTAGTTCTTGCGAGTGATTATTTGAGATGCCCCCTCACTTGAGAGCATTGTCAATGTTAGTTTTGAATCTGTGCAATCAAGAGGGTGGAATTAGTTGGAATACCTAATAACTCCTGTGCCAAACTGAATATATTTCCCGAAACTAGACTTTATGACTTGTAGAGAAAATCTCACCACTCTACCCCCATATAACCTTCCAAATTCTTGTCCTAAGTTGCTGAACTATGTCTCACAAAACTGCTTGCGGCATCGAAGAAGATGAGCCTAGGTTGGTAGAACTCAATGAACTCAAATTCTTGATCCGAAGGTATTTCTGAAAACCAGATTCTTTGTTGACTCAGAAAGAAAACCTCACTCAATTTGACCTGTATAGCCCTTCTCCCAATCCCTGCTTGAACCTTACTGTCCCATTATTCACTCATTGGTCGACTGACCCGGTAGACTAATCCAACTAATTAAATGGAGCCTGGAATTTACCAATTTGTCCTTGCCCTCCTCTATTTAAGCCTAAATGGATTACTTCGCCTCCTATGCCTCCTGCCCTGGAATGAGTTAGAACCTCCTAATCACCACCCCTTATCCTTGGTGATTCCTCTCAAGACTTGGAAGTAATCTTCTTCGCCTCTGCATCAAAGGTATACCTACTCTCTTTTCTTTCACTCTTCTCCATCTCTGATTTTCTTTCTTTAATTCAGATTCTTTACTGAGATCAGGGAAGAAGATGGTGCACTCTTGCAACCATCCACTCCATGATCTCATCTTGTTCCTGAGATCTATGATCATCATCATGATCTCAACCCGAAATGGAATCTTTGAAAACCCTAACCCTAATCCCTTTGAAACCCTAACCTGGGTGATTATCTCGAGAACCTTTGGTAACCTCTCATGTGAGGGAAACCTCATGGGTAATGTGGAGGTTGATCTAAATTCAATATTCTTTAATTCTTCTTGTTGTAATTGGCCAATCATCAATTCCCTCCCTCCGTGATCTTAATCTTTTTATGGGAACCATAAGGGTGAAACCCTAATTTCTTGGGTTAGATCAAGAACCCATATTTTGACCATGATTATCTTCCCATAATGTTTCTATTAACCTAAACAAGATTTTCTTATTATGTTCTTGATTGCAACCATTCCCTTTCTTCCGTGATCATAACCTTTTCATGAGAGCCATAAAGGTTGAAACCCTAATTTCTTGGGTTAAATCAAGAACCCATATTTTTACCATGACTTGATGATTTTATCTTCCCATATGATTCTAATACATCCTAGGAAGTTCCCCTTCGAATTTCGGATCAATCCGACTTCAAACGAAGAAGTTATGGCCAAAAACAGTTTTCACTATTCCGTCTTGACTCGATTGGTCGACTGGGTCAGTAGACCAAGGCAATCGACCAATGAAGTCGTGGCTTCAATTTTCGCTCGATTTGATTTGTTTGCTCTCCGATCTTTTAGGTATCTTTCCTAATGTTATATCTATGCTTGTTAGGGGTTTATTTGCTATGTTTGGTGTCTCTCTTTGATCTTTGGATTATCTTCGGCGATAATCGGGTAAGGACAGACTTGATTCCTTAACTACATAGATTGCTTGTTCTTTGGTTTCTACTTTATGAAACTATGAGATTACCTACTGTTATTGTATTTTAATTCTGATCTCCTACTGTGGGAACGGTAGCACTTATTTATATCATCTTTTCATTGTTTATGTTATATGAATTACTTATTACTGCTTAATCTAATGTTGCTTTTACATTCTCTTTTATATGATGAACTACTAAGGTTGTGTATGTCATGACTGATCCGAGAATGTGTTTGCTTAAGTTTGGTTTGGGATTGGGGAAGTGTCCTTTTGACACTTCTGTCCTTGGACATTATCCGGAAATAGTATGGGATGTTTCCCGGGTTGCCCATCGACACTTTCCGAATCAATGATTGTCATACCTAGGGATGTCTAGCAATGTTTGGCTAGGATATACCCCTGTTATATCAGACCCGATTCGGAAGGGTATTGAGACCGAACGACCCGTGGTAGCAATGGGGATTCACGGGCGCTCAAGACCGGTAACCAACCCGTGAGAGGACGGGAATCACATTGTGGGGGCCATTTATTGGAGGGTTGCATATGGCTAGACTTGGGCTCATGGGCGCTCGAGACCGGTGAGTTATATCCGTGAGAGGACATGAGAGCTTCCCGTTTACCATATGTGGATAACCAATAGGGTTGATGAGTCCGTAGTCCGAGTTGGTCGGTGCCATAGGATACGCCGACTCTAGTGCGAAGGATACCGGAAAGGATCGTCGGGGACGAGGAATGGACGTATCTCGGAACCGAGTTGATATAACTGACTAGATGACTTGCATTGGGCTAGGCTTTCCCCTGACATGCGCCGGTACTTATGCCAAACGGTTGTGAGAGAGTGTGTTGACTTAACCCCTTACCATGGAAATTGTCCGAGAAGGATGCAGGACCCATTACCAATCGGTCGCCCGAGATATCTTAAATGGTTGGAGGGAATCCAAGATATCTTAAATGGTTGAGGATGTGAGCGGACCTACCCAAAGAAGTACGGTGCTATGACTTAAAGCATGTCTACCATAGAGACCAGCATACATAGAGTTAGATGCATACATACATTACTTGTTTCATATTGTATTGCATCTTGTTATGGTTTGCTTCCATGTTATTTATGTTGTTATGGATTAACTTGCCTTACTGGGTTTCTTTCGAAACTCATTCCTTTTTTTGTACAATCTGTTGTTAGACTTCTCTACAGGTTTGGATTTCTTTGACGGCTCGTATGAGGAAGCGCAAGGTGAAGAAGATGAAGACTGAAGAACAATAAGCGCCTGATCAAGATGTGGATTAGATTTCTTTTGTTTCTTCTAGACTTATCTTTTACTTTACTTGTATTAGCTTAGAGCTTTACTTGGATTCCGATCTACCTTCCGCATGTATTTGTAGGGTATAATTCCGCTATACTCTACAGTTGTCTTTTGATTTTGGTATCTTGTTATTCCGCACTCTGATATTTTTTATGATCCTTCTGAGATCCTTTCTTGACTTTTATTATAAATTACTTGAACATTATGATTTGTTCTTGCTTTTGATTATGTTATTGTGCGAAATGGATATGATCGTTCCTAAACTTGATCTTTCGGGCTGTGGATCACACTCTCGGGTATACCGGATAGGGTACCGGGCTGGGAGGATGTGACACTTGGGTCTTGCATCCCTCTCGAACAATTCCATGGCTGGGGTTTCGGTCACCGCTCTCTCACATCACCATTGGTATAAGTATTGGCGTTGTCACGATAAAGCCTAGCCCAATGCAAGTAATCTACTCAGTCATACCATGTCAGATTCAAATACGTCCATTCCTCGCCCCGGGCGATCCTTTCTGGTATCCTTCACACTAGAGTCACGGATATTACTCACCAAACTCATCAACCCCATTGGTCATCCACAAATACTAGACGGGAAGCTCTCACGTCCTCTCACGGATATGACTCACCGATCTTCGAGCGCCCGTGAGCCCAAGTCTAACTGTTTGCAACTCTACCAACAATGGCCCATTTCGGGTATCCGTAATATGATCTATGTCCTCTCATGGGTTGGCTACCGGTCTTGAGCACCCATCAAACCATACTACTACCACAGGTCGTTCGGTTTCAATACCCTTCCGATTCGGGTCTGATATGACAAGGACATCCTAGCCATACATCTAGACAAGTCTTATGTATGTCATCCAATAATTCGGGAAAGCGTCGATGGACACCTTCGAAGAACATCCCATACTATTCCCTCCGGTGTCCAAGGATAGAAATGTCAGTAGGACATTCCTCAATCCCAAATTATACTTATCCAACCACATTCTCAGTTCATCATATCACACTTACATGATACATCATCATATTGAAAGTCACATCATAACATCGCATGATTCAAGTGTATATGTAAATAACAATAATTATAGAGACATGATATACAAGAGTAATTAAACATGTTACTACTGTTAAGAGACAACTACAGCAGTCATATGATGTCTAAATAAAATTGATAAGCTAAGCATTTCAAGTTGTCAATTATCATTGAATAAATACATAGTCCATGTTACATGGGTATAACCATCCTTACCTTAATCAAATCAGGAAATATAGCAAGTACCACTTAGAATAGTCCCCAACTTAGTGCTTGAACCCTGGACAACATATCCCGCAATATTAAAGAAGGAAACAATCAAATCGGAGATCAAATGGAGCGAAACGAGCAAGTGTTGAGTTGCTGTCCTCCTTTGGTCGACTGACTGGTCAACTGACTCAGTCGACCAAGATGAATAGTGACGGGCAGCATAATGAATTTTGGCCCGAAACTGATCTTCCGGGGCTCAGATCGATCCGAAACTTGGAGGGATTGATCATAGCAGTATAAGGACACTATACAATGAATATTATCATGATCCAATGGTCCAATTAGGAATACCCAAATTGAAACCCTATGTTCTATATGCTAAACATCAAGAATTGAAATGGAATTTGTTGCAATGGCAAGGAATGATGGGGAATCAGCTAAGGAAGTAAAAACTATACTAGAATCATAAACCAATAGTAAATCAGACCTAGCATACATCTACACATCAGTTTAGATCAATAAGACAAGTTGGAATGACAAGAATCATAGAACTACAATGCTATTGATTGTATTGGAAGCATAGCATAGCAAGAATGGAAGAAGAAGAAAAAAACAACGGAAATGAAAGGGGAAACACATGACCAAGTGTTTGCAAGGTTGCAGCACTTTAGCCATGGTCTCAATAGCAAGAAAGAGTAGAGGAATGAGTAGAATAGAGAATGAGAGAGAGAGAAATCATACCTTGAGGAAGCAATGGAGATGGGAGGCAATGATTGAGGCCAAGATCCTTCACCAACTTCAAGGAATGCCCTAGGGAAGCTCACTCCTCATTCTCTGGAGTGCCAATTAGGTTAGGCTTTCACGAGTTCCCATAAAGTAGGCTTAAAATAATAGAGAATTTTGTGATTTTTGGATTTATTAATCTGCTGGTTGATTGGCTGGTCGACTGGTCAATAGACCAAGCAGTCGACCAAGCCTGAACAACAACTTCAGTCAGGGAATTGGAAGGCCAGACTGATCCAAATTGAGTTGGGTTTTCTCCTACAAGTGAATCAACAAGTCCAGATTAGACAAATACCTTCAGAACGAGATCGGAAGTGCATCACGTACTTCAACTACGCTCCCCCCTTCAAGGTGCAGTTTCTCACTGAACACTGACAGTGTATCCAAGTAAGGGGCATCACTGTCAATATCCATAAGCTCTGAGTCATACACCAAATTTTCAACTAGGAGGGCCCACAAGTCTCTTCTTTCACTACTCCGGGTCTTCGAACCTACAAACACCAACGGATCCGGGTCAGGGTCAAGGTTAGGAAAAGGCTGGATTTCATAGTAGTGGCTACTTTGAAGGTCACTGTGAAGGTCCCAAGGGGTATTACTCTATGTACCAGGATTAGTCCAACTCTGGTGTGGGAGCGGCCGTGCTGGGTTTCCTATATTTTTAGTTATGAGGACATATTGTATAAGATGGAGGAAACATTTGTCTAGTTATCCATCTTTTAGTTTCTCTTTTAAATACTTGGTTTTGTAATCTTAACTTGTGTGAAGTGTTTTCCGCACACTTCATCTTTTTGACCTTATACATACTTGGTATCATCTAACTTCCCGTACTCTGATTGTGTTATCTATCTTATACTCATTTTGATCTTATTACTTATATGTCCTTACATTGATTATATTGTTCATGATTGTGTTATCACGTATGTGGGAGGCATGGTCGCTCGATACTTGATCCTTGGGACTGTGGATCACATACCCGGGTATGCCAGGTAAGGTACCGGCTGGGTAGATGTGACAGTTCTGATCAGCAGACCCACACTGGTGATCAAGGTACTCATGACGTACCCGGTGCTCCGAACATCAAAGTTTTCTTGATATTGCCAACATCATGGGCAATATGATGCAAGAACAAGCAAATTAGTTCAATCAGATGCTAACAGGTTTCATGACTCTGCACAACGAGACTCGTGCTGGTGCTAATGGGAATCCTCATGCCACAGTTCTGAATGCGGATAGGTTGGCTGGAACTCCTCATACTCGTCTGATGGAGTGTTTCTTGAAGTTGCAAGTGCCTATCTTCACCGGAGTGTCCAAAGATGCTTTGTTTCAGAACAAGTGGCTGCGAGAGTTAGAAAAGGCTTTCCGTCATCTGCAATGTTCTGAAGCTCAGAAGATTTTGTTCGTTGAACAGAAGCTTCAACACGAAGCTGAAACTTGGTGGACCTCTACTCGTCGTATCTTGGAAGCTTTGCATACTGGTGGACTGACTTGGGAAATTTTCAAGGAAGCATTTTGTAAGAATTATTTCCCTGAAGCCGTACAGGATGCTAAGGAAGCTGAGTTTATGGCTTTGATGCAAGGATCACTATCTATGTTGGAATACCAACAGAAGTTCGAAGAGCTCCACTTCTTTGCACATGATTCTTTGAAGCCTAGTCGTGCTAAAGCAAAGAAATTCTTTAAGGGATTGCAACCTGCAATCAGAGCATATCTCACAGTTTAGCCTATTGAAAGCTATGCTGAAGTGGTTTAGAATTCGTAAAAGATGGAAGAGACTGAAAAGGAAAATGCTCGTGTGCAAAGACCTTGGCAGTCAAGGAATCCTGGATTAGTTGATCGTACTGAGCGGAATTTTGTTAAACTCCGCACCTTACCCTACTCCCCGCCTTCCACCCTAGGAGTGTAGGTAAAAGTCCCGGATTTCAGCAAGGCTGGCCAAGATAGTCGGTATGGTGGGAATAGACAAGTTGTGAATATTCCGAATGCTAGGCCCGTGAATGCAAATTCTAGACCTTTGGTTCAGAAGCCCCCAGCTACAGTTATCCCAGTTGGACTTAAGGACTCTGTTTTCTTCTTCTGTAAGCAGACCAGTCACTATGCTAAAGCCTGTCCGAAGAGGCCAGTTCAACAATCTGTTCTTTTAGTGAAGAGTGCTCCTATGAAATCCAGCCCTATCCTAACCCTGACCCTGATTCGGATCCATCGGTGTTTGTAGGTCCGAAGACCCGGAGTAGTGGAAGAAGAGACTTGTGGGCCCTCTTAGTTGACGATTCAGTGGATGACTCAGAGCCTATGGATATTGACAGTGATGCCCCTTACTTGGATACACTGTCAATGTTCAGAAGGGAAACTACACCAAGAAGGGGGGGAGCGTAGTTGAAGTACGTGATGCACAACCGATCTCGTTCAAAAGGTAATTCTATAATCTAGACTTGTTGACTGACTTGTTGGAGAAAACCCAACTCAATTTGGATCAGTCTAGCCTTCCAATTCCCTGTCTGAAGTTGCTGTTCAGACTTGGTCGACTGACCAGTCGACCAGCCAGTCGACCAACAGATTAATAAATCCGAAAATCACAAAATTCTCTATTATTTTAAGCCTACTTTATGGGAACTCGTGAAAGCCTAACCTAATCATTGGCACTCTAGAGAATGAGGAGTGAGCTTCCCTAGGGCATTCCTTGAAATTGGTGAAGGATCTTGGTCTCAATCATTGCCTCCCATCTCCATTGCTTCCTCAAGGTACGATTTCTCTCTCTCTCATTCTCTATTCTACTCATTCCTCTACTCTTTCTTGCTATTGAGACCATGGCTAAAGTGCTGCAACCTTGCAAACACTTGGTCATGTGTTTCCCCTTTCATTTCCATTGTTTTTCTTTCATTCTTGCTATGCTATGCTTCCAATACAATCAATAGCATTGCATTTCTATGATTCTTGTCATTCCAACTTGTCTTATTGATCTAAAATGATGTGTAGATGTATGATAGGTCTGATTTACTATTGGTTTATGATTCTCATTTAGTTCTTATCACTTCCTTAGCTGATTCCCCATCATTTCTTGCCATTGCAACAAATTCCATTTCAATTCTTGATGTTTAGCATATAAAACATAGGGTTTCAATTTGGGTATTCCTAATTGGACCATTGGATCATGATAATATTCATTGTATAGTGTCCTTATATTGCTATGATCAATCCCTCCAAGTTTCGGATCGATCCGAGCCCCGGAAGATCGGTTTCGGGCCCAAATTCACTATGATGCCCGTTACTGTTCATCTTGGTCGACTGATTTAGTTGACCAATTAGTCGACCAGATGAAGACAGCAACTCAACACTTGCTCATTTCGCTCCATTTGATCTCAAATTTGATTGTTTCCTTCTTTGATGTTGTATATATGTTGTCTAGGGTTCAAGCACTAAGTTGGGGACTATTCTAAGTGGTACTTGCTATATTTCCCGATTCGATTAAGGTAAGGACGGTTATACCCATATGACATGGACTATGTATTTATTCAATGATGATTGACAACTTGATATTCTTAGCTTATCAATTTATTTAGAGATCATATGACTACTGTAGTTGTCTTTTAACAGTAGTAACATGTTTAATTACTCTTGTATATCATGTTTATTTAATTATTGTTATTTACATATACACTTGAATCATGCGATGTTATGATGTGACTTTCAATATGATGATGTATCATGTAAGTGTGATATGATGAACTGAGAATGTGGTTGGATAAGTATAATTTGGGATTGAGGAATGTCCTACTGACATTTCTATCCTTGGACACCGGAGGGAATAGTATGGGATGTTCTTCGAAGGTGTCCATCAACGCTTTCCCGAATTATTGGATGACATACATAAGACTTGTCTAGATGTATGGCTAGGATGTCCTTGTCATATCAGACCCGAATCGGAAGGGTATTGAGACAGAACGACCCATGGTAGTAGTATGGTTTGATGGCGCTCAAGACCGGTAACCAACCCGTGCAAGGACATAGATCATATTACGGATACCCGAAAGGGGCCATTGTTGGTAGGGTTGCAAATAGTCAAACTTGGGCTCACGGGCGCTCGAAGATCCGTGAGTCATATCCGTGAGAGGACGTGAGAGCTTCCCATCTACTATTTGTGGATGACCAATGGGGTTGATGAGTCTGGTGAGTAATATCCGTGACTCTAGTGTGAAGGATACCGGAAAGGATCACCCGGGGGCGAGGAATGGACGTATTTGGATCTGACATGATATGACTGAGTAGATGACTTGCATTGTGCTAGGCTTTACCATGACATGCGCCAATACTTATACCAATGGTGATGTTAGAGAGCGGTGACTGAAATCCCAACCAAGGAATTGTCCGAGAGGGATGCAGGACCCAAGTCCCACCGGAGAACCCAAGATACCTAGATGGTTGAGGGAAGAGTGATTTGAGACCTACCCAAGGAAGTATGGTGCTATGACTTAAAGCATGTTTACCATAGAGACTAGCATATGTAGAGTTAGAATCATATTTGCATAATCTGTCTCATACCATTCGCATCATGTTATGACTTGTATCATATGGTTTATGTATTATGGATTAACTGCCTTGCTGAGTTCTTTTGAACTCATTCCTTTTTGTGCAATTGTTTTGTTAGACTATTCCACAGGTTTTGAAGAGACCGATGGCACGTCCTTTGAAGCACCCTATGATGAGCCATACTACCCTCAGGGTAGTGGCTACTATGAAGATTATTGTGAGGGTACCAAAGAGGACTCGCTACACACCAAGATTAGCCCGACACGGTGCTGGAGTAGCTATGCTAGACTTCGGATTTCTATAGTTATGAGGATGTGCTTTATGTGACTGAGGAAACATTTGTTAATGTTACATTTTGAATTCTTCTTTTAGACCGGATCAATAACTTAACTTTCTTTGATATACTCCTTTGATGTTGATTTTGTAACTTAACTTGAATTATCTACTTTCCGCTGCCATGTGAGGAAGTGACTTCTGATCACCCTCTCTCCCTTTTGAATTATATCTATACACTTGGTATCATCTTTATTATGCACTTGATTATCTATTTTATCTTATTCATGATTCTTTATTATATACTTTAACCTTTATTATTATTGTTCACGATTGTGTTATCGTGTATGTGGGAGGCATGGTTGCTCGATACTTGATCTTTGGGACTGTGGATCACATACCCTAGTATGCCCGATGGGGTACCGGCTGTGTGGATGTGACAGCTCCTACCCCTCCTTCCGTAAGAGTGTCCAGTATTTCTAGTACTGAATAAGATGCAAGTCATGACGTGGTAACTGGTACATTATTAGTCGCTTCTATACTTGCATTTGTTTTATTTGATACGGGTGCATCACATTCGTTCATATCATCTGCATTCATTAAGAAGACTGACCTAAGACCTGAGAATCTATCTAGTTGTTTATTGATTAGTACTCCTACTGGTCCTGCTGTGAAACTAGATAAAGTGTTAGTTAATTGTCCTGTTTTGGTTGGTGAGAAAAACTTGGAAGCCAATTTAGTACTTCTCGATATGAAAGGTTTTGATATCATTTTGGGAATCGATTGGTTGATAGCCCATAAAGTTGTGATTCTTTGTTCTTCAAAGAGAATTCAGTTTCAGATTTGTGGAAGTTCAGTTTTTGAATTTCAAGGTGAAAGAGGAAGAATTGGTAAGAAGACGTTGACCGCATTGATGCGAGTTTGTGCATTAGTGATAGATGTTTCGTCTGGAAGCAAGGTTAAGGAAGAGAAGAAGTTAGAAGAAGTCAATGTTGTATGTGACTTCGTTGATGTCTTTCCTATTGATTTGTCAGGGCTGCCCCTTGATAGGGATGTTGAATTTTCTATTGATCTAATCCCAGGAGCTGCTCCGGTATCTAATGTGAAATCCAGCCCAAACCTAGCTAGGACACCCTATTTGTTTTGGGTAAAGAAAGGTTAGTTTAATGTTACACCTTGAAGTTTGACCTTGATTTCAGTGTTCTATCTCATTCTTCTCTCTTTTCTTCTTCTTACTATTCTATCTTGATGTTTTGATTGTGGAGAAGGTGCTACACTACTGTAACTACATATTCTCTAATCTCCTTATGTCTTGGAGTGAACCCCCAATCACTCTATGCATTCCTTGAAACTACATGGTGGATTTCCTTAATTCTTCATTTATTTTGATTGAGTTTTGGACAACATGATCATTCTACTGTAGATTCTTTTCAAATTAATGTTCATGTTCGATCTTAGCCTTTACTGTTGTTCTAATGTATTTCATCTCCTTGAATCAATTCCCCTTTCTTTCTAGCCATTTAGCCTTCTATGTTGACCATTGATATAAGCATTCTAGTAAGTTTCTATTTTTGATTCCTCTCATTCTCGGATTAGTATTCTTTTGATTTTCTATTTAGTTATTCTTGCCTCTGATATGTTCTTGATATTCCATTAGAGTGAAGCCTTGTTCTCTCAAATTCTTCCCCTGAATCCATGGTGAGTTTGCTATGTGAACAAGTCAGAGCTCCATGGATGATGTCCAATTCATGCTAGATAGTCTTAGTATGTTTGTGTGAAGTTTCCTTTCAAATTTTGGATCAATTGGACTTCAAACGAAGAAGTTATGACCAAAACAGTGCATTCTATACCTTGTTGTCTCCATTGGTCGACTGATTGGTCGATTGGAACCAGTAGACCAATCAATCGACCAATGAGATCTGTTTTGCGAATTTAGGTCTTTTCTTGCTCTATTTAAGTCCAATCTCGGGATTACTTCGTCTCCTCTGTTGTAATATTAGTCCCACATCGACTGATGTGGGAATATGTGGAGAGGAAGAGGCTATAAAAGAATTCCTCTTCCTTCTTCTTTAATCATCCCAAATATCTTCTCTCTTGGATATTTCTTTATTTATAGTGGAGCTTTCTCTCTTGCCCATATATTATTGTGTCTTTCTTTTCTCTTAGTTGTTATTATTGTGTTCTTCTTTTCTCTTATTTGCTGATTGTTCTATTCGGTGGGTTCTTCATAACCCGACAGTGGTATCAGAGCGAGGTTTTTCTGAAGTATGCTCTGTGGTTGCAGCATAGTCTGAGCTTCCACATCAGAAAAGGAAAATTCCTTGGGGGGTTTGTTTGTTTGGTTTAGGGTGTGAGTATCTACTTATAGTATGCTCTCTGTGATTGCCACTTAGGTGGATCCTTCACATCAGAAAAATAAGTAAGATATTGTTTTTTATCCTACGGAGGTGCTGCAGAAGTCGCAATTTCACGTGGTTTCTTTTCGGGTATCCTAGAAAGGTGTATTGGGAGATTAAGTGCATGTCTAGGAAAATTTTGTCTAAGGAGTCTGGTTTTTAAGCGGACCGCTTGTGTCCCTCCAGTCTTTCCTAGAAATTTTCCTGGTGCATTTTGGTTCAACCATATACCAGGTGGAGATAACCTGAGAAGACAAGTTTCACGTGAAATAGTGGGAGTTATTCTGCAGCCAACAACAGCTCGTGATAGAAGCAATGGCAGCAAAAATCGACATCGGCAAGTTTGACGGAACAAAATTCTCATTATGGAAAATGAAGATGAAGGCATTATTGATAAAAGATAACTGCCTGGAAGCCATCAGTGTTCGGCCGGCGGAGTTCACAGACAACGAAAAGTGGAACAGAATAGATGCGATCGCTCTTTCTGATTTGCATCTAGCATTATCAGATGATATTTTAGCGGGCGTAGAAGAGAAGAAAACTGCTAAGGAGGTTTGGGATCACCTCATCAAATTGTATGAAGCCAAATCACTTCACAACAAAATCTTCTTGAAGAGAAAGTTGTATACCTTACGGATGTCAGAATCTACATCAGTTACAGAGCACTTACATACTCTGATTTCGTTATGTTCCCAACTTTCAACGTTGGGACATAATGTTTCACCACAGGAACGTGCTGAAATTCTACTCCAAAGTCTTCCAGATTCATATGACCCAATCATCATCAATTTAACCAGTAATATCCTCTCTGATTATTTGGTATTTGATGAAGTCGCTGCTACAATTCTTGAAGAAGAAAGTAGAAGAAAAGGCAGGGAAGATAGACAGGCAAGCTCACAACAAGCAGAAGCTTTGTCTATGACTCGAGGAAGGTCAACGGAACGTGATTCCAGTGGGAGTCACAATCAAGGGAGGTCAAAATCCAGGGGTAAGAAGAATTTCAAGTGCTACAATTGTGGCAAAAGGGGACACTTCAAAAATGAGTGTCGATTCAAAAAGGGTGTAGATAAGGCAGAGACATCTCAAGGGTGCATTGCTGAAGGAGATATTCTTTACAGCGAATCAGCAATGGCAGCCAAGGATAGATTGGAACATAGTGATGCTTGGATCTTGGATTCGGGAGCAACATGGCACATGACCTCTCACAGAGATTGGTTTCAAACTTATGAACCTATCTCTACAGGGTCTGTGTACATGGGAAATGATCATGCCTTGGAGATTGTTGGAGTTGGCACCATCAAGTTGAAGATGTACGATAGTATGGTACGCACTATTCAAAATGTGCGGCATGTGAAGGGCTTAAAGAAGAATCTATTGTCTTTGGGACAATTAGATGAAATTGGGTGCAAGACACGCATCCAAAATGGAATGATGAGGATCGTCAAAGGAGCGCTAGTTGTAATGAAAGCTGAAAGGGGCGCTGCAAATTTGTACGAAGTAATGGGAGAAACATGTCTAGAGGCAGAAGCATCAGTTGCATCAACCGGTACTGCAGAAGAGATGACAAAAGTGTGGCATCAAAAATTGGCCCACATGTCAGAGCAAGGGTTGAAGGTTCTCGCAGAACATAAATTACTCCCGGGTCTCACAAAGGTTTCATTACCCTTTTGTGAGCACTGTGTTACAAGCAAGCAAAGATAGATTGAAGTTCAATGCATCTGATTCCAGGAGTAAAAGTATTTTGGAATTAGTTCACTCTGATGTATGGCAAGCACCGGTTACATCTCTGGGAGGAGCAAGGTACTATGTATCTTTCATTGATGATTATTCCAGAAGATGTTGGGTGTTTCCTATCAAGAAGAAGTCAGATGTGTTTTCAGTTTTCAAAACATTCAAAGCGCAAGTTGAACGAGAAACTGAGAAGAAAATCAAGTGCCTCGGAGACGACACAATGGCGGTGAATATACGAGGGATGACTTCTTTGAGTTTTGTAATCAAGAAGGCATCAAGAGACAACTCACGGTGGCTTACACTCCTCAACAGAATGGAGTAGCGGAGCGGATGAATAGAACTCTACTCGAAAGAACAAGAGCCATGTTAAGAACTGCAAGCATGGCTAAGTCCTTTTGGGCAGAAGCCGTAAACACTGCCTGCTATGTGATTAATCGATCACCAACAAGATCGATTGATCTGAAGACACCGATGAATATGTGGACTGGCAAGCCAGTTGATTATTCACGCCTACACACATTTGGGAGTCTTGTGTACGTGATGTATCATCCCCAAGAAATTTCAAAGTTGGATCCAAAATCCAGAAAATGCAGATTCTTGGGAAATGCTGATGGAGTCAAGGGGTATCGACTGTGGGATCCCACTGCCCACAAAGTCGTCATCAGCAGAGATGTCATTTTTGCAGAAGATAAGCTGCAAAAGGAAGATGTGAGTAGCATTTCAATAGAAATTCCGGAGAGTACAATAGTTCAGGAGGAAGAGAAGTCCAATCCAGAAAATTCTTCTGGAGCAGAATCAGGAAATGAGGAACAAATACCAGTTGAGTCTACAACTGTAGAAGTTCGACGGTCACCTCGTGAAAGACATACACCAACCTGGCAGTCTGATTATATTATGGAGAGCAACATTGCATACTGTCTTCTAACAGAAGATGGTGAGCCATCAACATTCAGAGAAGCGATTGATAGCTCAGAAGCGTCACTTTGGATGGCAGCTATGCAGGAAGAACTAGAAGCTCTTCATAAGAATAAGACGTGGGAGCTTGTACCTTTACCGCACGGAAGGAAGCCCATTGGTAACAAATGGGTTTACAAGATCAAACGAAACAGTGATGATCAAGTAGAGTGGTATCGTGCAAGAATGGTGATCAAAGGATATGCTCAGAAAGAAGGTGTCGATTTCACAGAAATCTTTTCTCCAGTGGTTCGACTTACTACTGTCCGGATAGTTCTGGCACTTTGTGCTACGTTTGATCTACATCTTGAGCGATTAGATGTAAAAACTGCATTTCTTCATGGAGATCTTGAAGAAGAAATCTATATGCTCCAACCAGAAGGTTTTGAAGAACCAGAAAATGGGAACTTGGTTTGCGAGTTGAACAAATCTCTATACGACTTAAAACAGGCGCCAAGATGTTGGTATAAGAGATTTGATTCCTTCATATTGAGCCTTGGATACAACAGACTTGCTTGCGACCCTTGTGCGTATTACAAGAGGTTTGGTAATGAGGATTTCATCATTTTACTGTTGTATGTCGATGATATGTTGGTGTCAGGCCCCAACAAAGATCGGATCGTAGAATTAAAGGCTCAGTTGGCTAGGGAATTTGAAATGAAGGATCTGGGACCCGCAAACAAGATTCTAGGGATGCAAATTCACCGAGACAGAAATAACAGGAAGATTTGGCTATCTCAGAAGAGTTACTTAAGGAAAGTCTTGCGCCGCTTCAATATGCAAGACTGTAAGCCAATTTCTACTCCTCTTCTAGTTAATTTCAAGTTATCCTCAAGTATGTGTCCTAGCAATGAAGCAGAGAGGATGGAGATGTCTCGAGTACCGTATGCATCAGCAGTGGGAAGTCTGATGTTCGCTATGATATGTACAAAACCGGACATTGCACATGCAGTGGGAGTGATTAGTCGGCATATGGCGAATCCAGGACAAGAGCATTGGATTATAGTGAAGAGGATCCTAAGATACATTAAAGGAACCTTGGATGCTGCTCTATGTTATGGAGGATCTGAATTTACTGTCAGAGGATATGTTGATTCTGATTTTGCAGGGGATCTTGATAAAAGGAAATCCACTACTGGCTATGTGTTTACAATTGCAGGAGGAGCTGTGAGCTGGGTATCTAAACTACAGACAGTTGTAGCACTGTCTACAACAGAAGCTGAGTATATGGCAGCTACACAAGCTTGTAAAGAAGCAATCTGGATAAGAAGATTCATAGAAGAACTTGGGCACAAACACGAGAAGATTCTCTTGTATTGTGACAGTCAGAGTGCCTTGCACATTGCAAGGAATCCAGCTTTTCATTCCAGGACAAAACACATAGAAGTACAATATCATTTTGTTCGTGAAGTGGTGGAAGATGGAAGGGTGGATATGCAGAAAATCCACACGAAAGAGAACCTAGCAGATGCATTGACAAAAGCAATCAATACTGACAAGTTCATTTGGTGCAGATCCTTGTATGGCTTGATAGAGACATAGACAGCATGGTAGTGGCAAGATAGAGACTGGTGTGGAGATTGATTGGTTCTCAATCTAATCTCCAAGTGGGAGATTGTTGTAATATTAGTCCCACATCGACTGATGTGGGAATATGTGGAGAGGAAGAGGCTATAAAAGAATGCCTCTTCCTTCTTCTTTAATCATCCCAAATATCTTCTCTCTTGGATATTTCTTTATTTATAGTGGAGCTTTCTCTCTTGCCCATATATTATTGTGTCTTTCTTTTCTCTTAGTTGTTATTATTGTGTTCTTCTTTTCTCTTATTTGCTGATTGTTCTATTCGGTGGGTTCTTCATAACCCGACATCCTCTGCCTCCTAAGCCTCTGGAACAAGTCAGAGCTCCATTCCAATCAATTTCCTTGCATCCTTGGTTGATTTCTCACAAGAACTCAAGTAATCTTCTTCCTCTTGCATCAAAGGTATGTCTACACTCTCTTCTTCTTCTCCATCTCTAATTTTCTTTCCTTTTTGGGCTGAGACAGTAGAGAAGATGCTGCATTCTCTGTTGCAAGCATCCCTCTACTCATCTCTCATGATTTCCTAAGGATTAATGGCTAATGCAATGATCTTAATCATGATCATTGCAAGCTTTTGAAAGAATCATGATCTAAATCATGATCTTGTCTTCGTTCATCTTTAGATTCAAATTCTGATCTTCTTAGATCTGTTTTATTGATCATATTAGTAGTCAATCGCTGTGTTTTCTTTACAAGAGTTGTAACATATCAATCTCTAGTTCTTTCTTCTTGATCATACCATGCTTTCTTCGAAAACCATGATTGATACATTTATGGTAAGTTTTGTTTCCTTATTTGTGTCTTTAGATTTTTGATCAGTGATAGTGTTAGGTTGTTCCTTAGCACTAGAATACTATCATGATGATTCCTTTCTTGTTTGGTGGCGATTCGAATCACAAAATTCAGATTTCGGACCAGAAATCCCTGTTTTTGTCAGTCACTGACCCTGTTGGTGACTGGGTCAGTAGACCAATCAATCGACCAATGAGGACAGCAACCTCATATTTGGTCTATTTTGGATGATTTGATTTCTTTCCTTTTAGGTATCTTTCCTAATATGTTTTATATACTTGTTTAGGACTTTCTTTCCAAGTTTAGACAAGATGTTACTTGATTCCCCCAAGATCCTTTGCGAGTTATATAAGGTAAGGATAGTTATTTCCTTAATTACATTGATTGCATGATTTAGTTTCCATACTTGAATCTCTTTGATTTACTTCTATAAATAGGTTCTTATATTGGCTGAATACTGATGCAACTACTTTGATTACAGTAGCGTTGCTTGTTTATGCTAATTAGTTCATGTATGATTTACTTATCAATTATATACAAATTGGCTGTTGTTATTGATTTCTTTCCATATAAGAAGTTACTATATATGTGATATGATGGATTTATGGTTGTGAATGATTAGGTATGGTTTGGAAAGGGGAGGTGTCCTTTTGACACTTCTGTCCTTGGACAACTACGGGAATATTATGGGATATTTCCGGAGATGCCCTTTGGGCACCTTCCTAAACTGTTGGATGACATATTTAGGGTTGTCTAGTAGTGTTTGGCTAGGATGTCTTGTTATGTCAGACTCTAATCGGAGGGGTATTGAGACCAAACGACCTGTGGTAGCAATGGGGATTCATGGGCGCTCAAGACCGGTAACCAACCCATGAGAGGACAGGAATCACATTGTGGGGGCCATTTATTGATAGACTTGGGCTCATGAGTGCTCAAGACCGGTAACCAACCCGTGAGGGGACATGAGAGCTTCCTGTTTACCATATGTGGATAACCAATAGGGTTGATGAGTCCGTAGTCAGGGACTATGAGGACTCTAGTGTGAAGGATACCGGAAAGGATCGCCAGGGGCGAGGAATGGACGTATCTGGATCTGACTTGATATAACTAAGTAGAAGACTTGCATTGGCTAGGCTTTACCCTGACATGCACCAGTACTTAGACCAATGGTGATGTGAGAGAGCGGTGACTTAACCCCCAGCCATGGAATGTCCCGAGGGATGTCAGACCCACTACCAAAAGCGTTATGTGATGAGACCTTCCTAAAGAAGTACGGTGCTATAGTTTAAAGCATGTCTGCCAATAGAGACCAACATACCTAGAGTTAGATTCATACATTCATTGTTTGTCTCATACCATATTGCATTCATGTTTTGCTTTGAAATCCTGCTATTTATGTTATTATGGATTTAACTGCCTTACTGGGTTTCTTTTGAAACTCACTCCTTTTGTACCATATCTTTTGTTAGACTTGTCTACAAGTTTGGAATACTATGACGGTACGTATGAGGAAGTGCAAGGTGAAGAAGGTGAAGAAGAGCCTACTGAAGATGTGGATTAGATTTCTCTTGTTTCTTCTAGACTTATCTATTACTTTACTTGTATTAGCTTAGAGCTTTACTTAGATTTCGATCTACCTTCCGCATATGTTGTGGAGTATATTTCCGCTATACTCTACAATTGCCTTTTTATTTGGTATCATGTTTTCCGCACTCTGATATTCTTATTGATCGTTCTGAGATCTTTTCTTGAATTTTATTATTAACTTATTAGAATATAATGATTTGTTCTTGCTTTTGATTATGTTATTGTGCTAAATGGATATGATGGTTCCTAAACTTGATCTTTTGGGCTGTGGATCACTCCCACGGGTAACCCAAATAGGGTACCGGCTGGGGGGATGTGACATCTAAAGCTCCGTATAGAATGGCTCAGACCAAACTAAAAGAACTACAAAACCAGTTGAATGAGCTCTTAGATAGAGGTTTTATACAGCCTAGTGTATCACCTTGGGGAGCTCCGGTCTTGTTTGTTAAGAAGAAGGATGGTAGTATGCGTCTATGCAATGATTATTGTGAGTTGAACAAGTTGACCATCAAGAATAGATATTCGCTGCCCAGGATTGATGACCTTTTTGATCAGTTGAAAGGTGCAGCAATGTTCTCAAAGATTGACTTGAGATCTGGATATCACCAGTTGAAGGGAAGTCAAGTGATATTTTCAAGATAGCTTTTAGAACAAGGTATGGACATTATGAGTTTAGAGTCATGCCTTTTGGTTTAACTAATGCTCCTACTATGTTCATGGACCTCATGAACCAAGTATTTCATGATGTGCTCGATAAGTTTGTGATAGTCTTCATCGAAGATATCTTGATTTATTCAAAGAATGAAGAAGAGCATGTAAGGCAATTAAATTTCACTTTGCAAAGACTGCGATAAAAGAAACGTTATGCCAAGTTTAGCAAGTGTGATTTTTGGCTCAAGAGGGTAGTATTTCTCATCCATGTGGTTTCTTCTGAAGGTATTCGTGTTGATCCCGAAAAGGTTCAAGCAATTGCCGATTGGGAAAGACCGAAGATTGTTACAAAAATAAGAAGTTTTCTTGGATTGGCGGGATACTACAGAAGGTTTATTGAGAAGTTTTCTAGGTTGGCTGCTCCTATGACTAAGCTAACTAGAAAAAAAGAGAAGTTTGTTTGGTCTGACGTTTGTGAGAAGAATTTTCGAGAGTTGAAAGATAGATTGACAAGTACCTCGGTTTTGACTATACTTGATGACTCCGGCGATTTGACAGTCTATATTGATGCATCAAAGATTGGTTTGGGTTGTATGTTGATGCAACATGGTAAAGTAGTAGCCTATGCTTCTCAGTAATTGAAGGATTATGAGTGGAATTATCCCACTCATGATTTAGAGCTTGTCGCTGTTGTCTTTGCATTGAAGATTTGGAGACATTACCTATATGGTGAGAAAATTGCTATTTTCACAGATCATAAAAGTTTGAAGTACTTCTTTACCCAGAAGGAATTAAATATGAGACAAAGAAGATGGTTAGAATTGGTCTCTAATTATGACTGTGACATTCAGCATCACCCTGGTAAGGCGAATGTAGTTTGCTAATGCTCTTAGCAAGAAAAGTAGAAGAAAAGAATTTTATTTGAATGCTTTGAGTCAACCATTGTTGTCTTCAATTTCGAATTTTGGTTTAGAAGTTGTCCCTGGAGGTGCAGATTTTGTTCTTTCTGCTATGTCGGCAAGATCCACCCTTAGAGACAATTGTTGCTTTGCAAGCTTCTGATCAGGAACTGAAAGAGAAGATTGAGAAGATTTCTTCGAATCCTGACTTTAGTATATCGATGGATGGTGCCCTACTATTTAAAGGAAGACTTTGTGTGCCTTCGGATGTTGAAATCAAGAAGGAGATTTTGAAGGAAGCACACCAATCTATTTTTACAATACACCTTGGAAGCACCAAGATGTACAAAGACTTAAGAGAACATTTTTGGTGGATTGGTTTGAAGGTAGATGTAGAAGATTTTGTGGCCAAGTGTGAGACTTGCCAGCGTGTGAAAGCAGTTCGTCAACTCCCATCTGGATTACTTCAGCCCCTTCCTATTCCTAGTTGGAAGTGGGAACATATCTCTATGGACTTCATGACTAGCTTGCCTCTGACAAGTAAAGGTAATGACATTGTATGGGTAATTGTTGATAGGTTGACCAAATCAGCCCATTTCATTCCTATGAAGATCACTCATACTTTGGATAAGCTAGCTAGGCTTTATGTGGACAATGTAGTTCGTCTGCACGGAGTGCCAGTGAGTATTGTTTCTGATCGTGATCCTAGGTTCACCTCAAGATTTTGGAATAGTTTGCAAAAGGCCTTGGAACCCAATTGAGTACTGCCCATCACCCACAATCGGATGGACAGTCTGAGCGGACAATTCAGATTTTTGAAGATATGCTCAGATCTTGTGTTGTTGATATGGGTGGCAATTGGGATGAACACTTAGCTTTGGTTGAGTTTGCCTATAACATCAGTTATCAAGCAACAATAGGCATGGCTCCATTTAAAGCTTTGTATGGTAACACTTGTAGAACACCCTTGTACTGGACTGAGACCGGTGAAGAAAAGTCTTAGGTCCGGAAATGATTGAAGCTACAAGCGCGATGGTTGATTTTATTAGAGAAAGGATTAAGTCTGCTCAGTCAAGATAGAAATCCTATGCTGATAAGAAAGGACTGATTAGAATTTCAAGTTGAGGAGAAAGTTTTCTTAAAGGTTTCACCTATGAAAGGCGTGATGAGATTCAATGTTAAGGGAAAGCTTAGCCCTCGTTTCATCGGACCTTTCGAGATTCTTGAGAAGGTTGGACCTGTCGCATATCGTTTGGCCTTGCCTCCATCTCTTGCTGGAGTTCTGTGTTTCATGTTTCGATGCTTCGGAAATACATAGAGAATTCAGAACACATACTACAACAAGCACCCGAAGGTCTTAGTGCTGGTCTTACCTATGATGAAGAGCCAGCCAAAATCCTAGATAAGGACAAACAATTGCGGAATAGCACCATCCCTTTGGTGAAGATTCGGTGGAAGAACCATACCCCTGAAGAAGCTTCTTGAGAGAAGGAAGAAGACATTAAGGAGAAGTTTCCTCATCTTTTTGGAAGTACAGGTACGCTTTCAATTTCGAGGACGAAATTTCTTTTAGGGGGGGGAATGTTAAATTCAACCTTATCCTAACCCTGACCTTGACCTGGAAACTCAGTTGTTTGTAGGTCCAAAGACTCGGAGTAAAGGAAGAAGCCAACTATGGGCCTTCTCAGTGGAAGGCATGGTGTTTGACCCAGAACCCATGGAAGTTGATGATGGAGTTCCATACTCGGAAGTCTGTGCTGATCTGGAAAGAAAGCTGCAGTTTGTTGAAGATGAGTCAAGGTGATGGACTTAAAGTATAGTTGGACATGATTCGAAGGCATTTTTCTATACTAGGTAAGTCATATGTTGTATTGGGAGAATCCCATGAGATTTGGACTTGAGTTGGATTGGTTAGTCGATTGGGCCAATCGACCAACCAATCGACCAACAGGTCTAGTAATCCGAGAAATCCTCTATTTAGGGTTTTTCACTTTCTATTTAGGTAAACTTCGCATTTCTTAATATCCTCTACCTCCAAAACTCTTAGAGAACGTGGGAAGACTCTTTCAAAGCTCTTTGGTGATTTCGAAGGATCTTTGCAAGATCTGAAGCTTCTCATCTCCGATCTGTCAATCCAAGGTTAGTGATCTCTTTGGTGTTGTGATTTATTCTTCTATAATCTTATTCTTGATTGAGACTATGAAGAAGATGATGCATCCTTGCAACCATCTCTTCCATAATCTCCTTCCATTATCAAGGTTTGATGACATTTACATTGATCTTCGCCATGATCCTTGTAAAACCCTCATGAAACCATGATCTCCCTTTTTGATTCACTTTCTTAGCATGATTGGATATAATTTTCATGATGGAATTGTGAATGACTTCTGATTATTTCCTACTAGGATGAGATCTGATCATTTCTAGTTTTCCCATGGATTCATAGTATATTTTTCATCGAAAACTAGGGTTTTCACCAAATTGGGGAATCATGATTTCAAATTGGAAGGTAGTGTTTTTAATCATTGTTATTGCCTAATCTATACTCCTTTAGTGTTAGAATACTATTATAAAGGTTTCCTCCAAGTTTCGTAGAGTTTCGAATCTCGTAGATTGAGTTTCGGATCAAAATCCATGTTTTTGCTTCATCGACTCGGTTGGTCAACTCGTTGGTCGATCGGGTCGAGAGACCAACCAATCAACCAAGCAAACTCTGTTTTTCGCTCGGTTTGATTTGTTTGATCTCCAATCTTTTAGGCCTCTTTCCTAATGTTGTATCTATGATTGTCTAGGGTTTATTTGCTAGGTTTGGAACCTCTCTCTTTGATCTTTGGATAATCATCAATGCTATTTAAGGTAAGGACAGTTTATCTCCACAATGACATAGATTGTGTGTATGTTAGTTTTCGATTTTGGAAATTCTTAGATTCTCTACTGATATTGTACTTTCTATTTATGATGTACTGCTGTAAGTACAGTAGCACCTTACTTATGTTTTCTCTTTCATTATTCAAGTATATTTATGCATGCTTACTCATGTATGTTGTTTAATGAATGATTCATGCTTTTACATATTCCTTTATATGATGAGATGTCGGTTATGTATGATGTGACTGATCCGGAGAATGTGATTGATTATGTATGATTTGGGATTGGGAAGTGTCCTTTTGACATTTTTGTCCTTGGACATCAGTGGAAATAGTATGGGATGTTTCCAATGATGCCCTCTGACGCTTTCCCGAATTATTGGTTGTCATACCTAGGGATGTCTAGTAGTGTTTGGCTAGGATGTCCCCGTTATATCAGACCCGATTAGGAAGGGTATTGAGACCGAACAACCCGTGGTAGCAATGGGGATTCATGGGCTCTCAAGACCGGTAACCAATCCGTGAGAGGACATGAATCACATTGTGGATACTCGTGAGAAGCCATTTATTGGTAGGGTTGCAAATAGTAGACTTGGGCTCATGGGCGCTCAAGATCGGTAACCAACCCATGAGGGGGACATGAGAGCTTTCCATCTGTTATTTGTGGATGACCAATAGGGTTGATGAGTCCATAGTCAGGGACTATGCTGACTCTAGTGTGAAGGATACCGGAAAGGATCGCCAGGGCGAAGAATGGACGTATCTGGATCTAAGTTGATATGACTGAGTAGATGACTTGCATTGGGCTAGGCTTAACCTTGACATGTGCCAATACTTAGACCAATGGTGATGTGAGAGAGCGGTGACCTATACCCCCAACCATGGATTGTCCCGAGGGATGAAGGACCCACTACCAATCGGCGTTGTGAGATGAGAGCTTCCTAAAGAAGTATGGTGCTATGACTTAAAGCATGTCTGCCTATAGAGACCAGCATACATAGAGTTAGATGCATACACATATTGTTTGTTTCATATCACATTGCATCATGTTATGTTTTGAAATCATGTTATTTATGTTGTTGTGATTTAACTAGCCTTACTGAGTTCATTCGAACTCACTCCTTTTTGTGCAACCTCTTGTGTTAGATTACTCTCAGTGATCGACTACTATGAAGGCCAATATGAAGAAGCGTACTACACGCAAGGTGTTGGCAACAATGAAGATCACATTGATGATCCCACGATTGATCACGTTGCGTACTACGATTAGACCTAATGTGGAGTGGGAACGTCTGAGTTGGATTGATGAAGTCCATTATTATGAAGACGTTATCTATAGAGTAGAAGACTCTTAGTTTAGTTTGATTTCCATTTCTTTACCTTTCTTTAAGAACAGTTGTATTTCTTTTTAGACTTACGTGCTACATTTCCGCTGTAACTGTGGAGTGAGATTCCACCTCACTCTACTCCTTTTTTATGTTTACATCTGGTATCATTTTTCGCACTCGATTATACCTGTCATTTATTTCCTTATTTGGATCTCTTATTTTTAATATTATACATTGATTATATCTGTTCATGATTATGTTGTTGTCTATGTGGGATGATGATTTCCTCGATACTTGATCTTCGGGACTGTGGATCACACACTCGGGTATGCCAAATAGGGTATTGGTTGGGTGGATGTGACAGATCGAACTTTCACCATTCGGCCTTTTCCGCTTCTGCACTTCTCCAGTTCCAACGAACTTAGATTTGGCCTTCAACTTGTGGAGTGACTCTGGTTCTGTGAAACCCAGCCCTAACCTTGACCCGGAAACCTTGTTGTTTGTAGGTCCGATGACCCGAAGTAAAGTAAGAAGTCAGCTTTGGGCCATCCCAGTAGAGGACTTGGTGTCTGGCTTTGAATCCATGGAAGTTTATGATGAGGTTCTATTTATGGAAACTGAATCCTGATGAAGATCTAATTAGTTGATGGACTTGGAGTGCTCTCTATCTTGGTTTGAAGGCATTTCTACCTATTAGGTAAGTCACTTGACTTGTGTGCAAAACCCCTTTAGGTTTGGATTTGTTCTCGACCTTCAATTCCCCTGTTTTGGCCTTGTTGTCAAGATTGGTCGACCGATTGGTCGACCGGGCCAGCGACCAATCCACTCGACCAATGAGTGCTGTCTTTGGCAATTAGGTTGATTCTTGCTCTATTTAAGTCCAACCTCGAGTCCACTTCGTATTTGCTGCCTCCAAACCCTCCGGAACGAACCAAAGACCTCTCGCAAGTCATCTCTCTTGCATCCTTGGTGTTTTCTTGATGGATCTTCGTCGGAACTCTTCTTTTTGCATCAAAAGGTATGTCTACTCTCTCTTTTTCTCCTCCAACTTTGTTTTTCTTTCCTTTTTGAGTTGAGACAGTAGAAGAGATGCTGCATCCTCTGTTGCAAACATCTCTGAACATGTTCTCATGATCATCCTAAGGATTTAAGGCTAGAACAATGATCTTAACCATGATCATTGCAAGCTTTTGAAGGATTCATGATCAAACCATGATTTAATCTCTCGTAATCTTCTAATCTGAATTCGATCTCTTTGGATCTTCTTTCATTGATCATGTTAGTGGTTAATGGTTGTGTTTTCTTTCCATGATCCATAATCCATAGAATTCTAGTTGTTCTCTTCTACCTTACTATGTGTTCTTCATGATGCATGATAGTTACATATATGGTAGGTTTTATTTCCTTATTTAGATTTATGCTTCTAAGCCTTATTCCATGAAGACCTATGCATGTTTTCATGTTTTCATTACCGGAAAGCAATGATCCATCCTCCTATAGTTCTTGTCCTTGTTTTCTATTTCAAATTCATCAAGATCCATGTTTGAGTTAATTATGGTAACTTTTTGTTTCCTAATTTGGATCTTGATACCTTGATTTGATTAGTGTTTTGAGGTCCCCTATATGCTAGAATACTACTGATGTAGTCTACCCCTTGATTAGTACCCTTTTGAACCACCAAATTCGGATTTCATATCTTAAAACTCTGATTTTATAGGCTATCGCTCGTGCATTGGTCGACGGACCACTCGACCCACTCGACCAATGAGTCAAAGAACTCCAGTTGGTCTGCTTGGATGTTTTGATATATTTTCTGTTAGGGATCTTTCCTAATATGTTGTATATACTTGTTTAGGACCTTCTTCTCAAGTTTGCCAAGATCTTACTTGGTTTCTTAGGATCCTTTTGCGAGTTATAAAAGGTAAGGATGGTTATTTCCTTAATTACATAGATAGCATGAATCTAGTTTCTATATTTGAATATCATGAATATGTTTCCTAAATTAGATTCTTACAATGATATACTACTGTTGCATAACTTTGATTACAGTAGCATTACTTATTCATATTGAATTGATTCATGTATGATTTACTTACCAAAGTTATACAAGTGATTGGAATACTGATTTCTTTCCATATATGTAGTTACCATATATGTGATGATATGAATTGATGCATGTGTATGCTTACGTATGGTTTGGAAAGGAGAGGTGTCCTTTCGACACTTCTGTCCTTGGACTACTACGGGAATATTATGGGATGTTTCCGGAGATGCCCTCCTGGACACCTTCCTAAACCGTTGGATGACATATCTAGGATTGTCTAGTAGTGTTTGGCTAGGATGTCCTGTTATGTCGACCCTAATCGGAGGGGTATTGAGACCGAACGACCCGTGGTAGCAATGGGGATTCATGGGCGCTCAAGACCGGTAACCAACCCGTGAGAGGACAGGAATCACATTGTGGGGGCCATTTATTGGTAGGGTTGCATATGGTTAGACTTGGGCTCACGGGCACTTAAGACCGGTAACCAACCCGTGAGAGGACGTGAGAGCTTCCCGTTTACCATATGTGGATGATCAATAGGGTTGATGAGTCCGTAGTCCGAGTTGGTCGGTGCCATAGGATACGCCGACTCTAGTGTGAAGGATACCGGAAAGGATCGTCGGGACGAGGAATGGAAGTATCTCGGATCCGACTTGATGTAACCAAGTAGAAGACTTGCATTTGGCTAGGTTTTACCCCGACATGCGCCAAGACTTATACCAAATGGTTGTGAGAGAGTGTGTTGACTTAACCCCCTCGCCAAGGTTTGTCCCGAGGATGAAGGACCCATTACCAATCGGCTGCTCAAGACCGGTGAAATGATCCGTGAGAGAATCCAAGATATCTTAAATGGTTGAGGATGTGAGTGGACCTTCCTAAAGAAGTACGGTGCTATGACTTAAAGCATGTCTGCCAATAGAGACCAGCATCCATAGAGTTAGATTCATTCATTCATTGTTTGTCTCATATCATATTGCATTTATGTTTGTTCTGGGAATCCCGCCATTTATGTTATTATGGATTTTAATCGCCTTTACCGGGTTTCTTTGAAACTCATTCCTTTATTGTACAATGTTGTTAGACTATCCTGCAAGTATTGAGTATTATGACGGTCCCTATGAAGAAGCGCAAGGCGAAGAGACATATCTCCAGGAAGGTGATTGCGGTTACCACAATTACTCTGAAGATCCCGCGAGTGGTTATGCTCCGTACGATGCTTAGTCCGACCATTGAGTGGAAGCGTCCTTGTGCTATTTATGAGATCTATACATACAAGGATGTCGTCTATAAAGTGGAGAATAATTTAGTTACCCAATGTACTTGCTACTGGGATTAGATTTTGTTTAGTTTGTTCCTTAGAGCTACTTTTCCGCTGGATGTAAAGTGGGATTTTTGCTTCACTTTACTTATCTCGTTTGATACTCGATTATATCTATTATTCTCGATTCGTTTATGATTCATTCTTTCATTATTGGATCTATGATTTATCTTCCGCACTCTTGTTATGATTGTTCATGATTATGTTATTGTTTATGTGGGAGGTTGATCACTCGATACCCGATCTTCGGGCTGTGGATCACACTCTCGGGTATGCCGGATAGGGTACCGGCGGGAGGGCGTGACAGGTTCGGGTCCCCCAAAAATGGTTAGGATAGGGGATCGGCTAGCACCAACCACTTCCTTTCCCTTTTTTGACTTCGGAGGCTCAACCTGTCGCTCTTGGCTTCCTGAATGATCCCTCTTCTCAACAGCCTATTCTTAGCTCGGCGGTCGTCCTTTAATGAAACTCGAGAGATGTCCTTGAGAAATCAATCTCTCAATGTCGGCCTTTAGATGTCTGCAATCATTAGTATAATGCCCATAATCTTTATGAAAACAGCAATACCTTTCCATGTTGCGTTCTCCAGGTTTGGATACGCCCTTTGGTGGCCATTTCAGGATATCCTGTCTCTTGATAATATTCAGGATCTCCGACCGGGGAGGAGTATTCAATGCTCGTGTACTCGCCCCGATCGGGTGAACACCGCTCCATGCTAGACGAGGCCTTCGGGCTCGATCATTGTTGGGTTGCTTAGGCTTTTGTCTTTTTTCAAGAGCCTTTTGTTCTTTGGTGGAAGCCTTTGTGTCCCACTAATGTGCATCCAAAATCTCCGTTACTTCTGCTTGCTTTTGATATCTTTGCACCAATTCAGCATAAGTAGTTGGCATGTCTTAAAGTAATAACTCCAAGAGTCTCCGAATTGTGAGTCCAAAGTGAACAAAGTAGTTTTAGCTACCTATTCATCCAGGTTCTCAATCTCCATAGTAACTTTGTTGAAGCTTTTCAAGTATTCCCGAATTGATTCATTCTTCCCTTGCTTGATAGTAAACAGAGTTTCCTCCGTCTTTTTATCCGGATTCCACTGAAAACGACCAATGAATTTTCGCGCCAATTCCTCAAAATCAGCAATTTTTCCCGAAGGAAGATTTGAGAACCACTTCTGCGCCTCACTGGTCAAAGATGAATCGAACACCCTACAAAGGAGGTCTTTCGGATGACCGAATAGATGTCATCGGCCATCCTCCCTTAGGAGAGCAATCCCAACCTTTGATTAATATCTACAAACTCCCGACCAATGTGGATCGTATCGTCCGCCATCGGTCGGATAACTTTCTCGACTCGAACGCTTTAAGGTTGGCGAGTGAGTGCGTACTCCCCTGCCCAACCTCGTTATCGACCCGTTCGGCTTGGATTGCGGTTGGATGTACCAATCATTTCTTCCAGTAGCTCTCCCCGTCCATCGCTCTCTACCTTGCTCTTGGGAATTCCCACGCAGTTCGGGCCATAATTTTGGCCGCCTGCCGGTTGCCTATCTCCATGCGGGGAATGCCCTCATAGCGCCGGTATAAGTGTTTCCGCTTCTCCGCACGCCTTCCCGTGGAGCTACCACCTGTTTGACCAACGTCTGAAGCATCCGGTTCATCTACAAGAATTGGAGCCGCATTTGATCTAATCTGTTTCTAGAGAGGATTTGGAGGGTTTGATTGATCATTACCCCCGTCCTCCATCTTCTCATACTTCACGAGCGCAACTTCCTTCAGGGATATCTTTTGGATTATTCCCGCCAGGGAAGTTGAACGTTAACATCTCACCGAGCCGCCACAAACGTGGTCGCTGCTGACCTGGTAACCATGACTTTTTGAAGCGTTTCCCACATCGGTGCCAAATGATGCGTCCAAAATCTGCTTAGCCCTTAGATCACCCGATAATGACTCGCAAAACAATCGTCGATGTGGCCGCACCGTGGGGGTCGGGAGTCCACCTCCAATGGCTAAGTCAATTAATGAACTAATCATAATGGCTCACGCTAACTGCAAAGCTAAAGTAAGAATACGATAATTGGGAATACGATTTAGATACCTTCTTTGTACGTAGGTTTTGACTTATATAGAGTTTACCTCTTAATCCTATCCGTTGAACTCGTACGTGCCTTCTTGTAATGACCGTCGATCTTGACGATTATGCCCGTTAGTGGGGTAATGGATAACCTCCCCTGGTTGCATGAGCTTGAGATTAGGGCATGGCAGTTATCCGAGTTGGCACGATCGTCCACTCCCGTGAGTGTTGATAACCGTCTCTTTGACGGATTATTCATCCCGAGAATTTCGAACTTGTGCTTGCTTGTTGACCGTACTTGGTTTCTTCTTGAACACGCCATCTTCGAACCCAGTTCGCCCGAACCTAACTCGGTCGGTTCGTCTTTGACCGGGTTGAGGGCTGAACCATGGACGGACTCCGATTCAGCGATATTTTTCCCGAATCACACGTAATTGAGGGGGCAAAAATTAGAAATAATATTTAAAGATAACTAGAATACATGTTGCATACAAAATTTCATCAATTCCCAATTCAATTAAGGAAACCAGAAAAAGAAAAAAAAAAATGAGAGAGACACATTTCATACCTCTTGCAAATTAAAGGAAAGTAATGAAAGGATTTTTAAAATACAATAGATATTGAGTCATTTAACCCATTATTTTAGTGATAATGGTATGATTGATATGTAACCTGAAACATGAGGGAACAAAAATAATAGAAGAAATTTTGAAATGTAAAGATAATAATTTACAAACCTAGAGAGTATATGTATAATTTAGTTAAAAAACAATGAATGACTTATAGCATTTTTTTTTATATATTATTCGGGCCAGCTTGCATGCACTTCAACTACCTTCTCATGAGAACTTTAATATAATTAATATAAGCAGGACTTTGCCCTTGACAAAATAACTTATAGGATTTAGTCATATAGAATATCCTAATTCAAGTAAACGCCTTTGAATTATAATATTATATAGTATAATTTTCATCCTGGACCCCCTAAGGTTTGATCCATTTCACTTTTAGTCCAAAAAAAGTTTTCCTTTGCATATGGCTCCCCTGAGGTTTCTAGAAATGACTAATTAAGGACAAATCATAATTTTGATGATCAAAATACCCTTATGGTGCAATGGTCAAGATTGTACCATGTATGCCATTTCAATCTAATTATGTACATTAAAAAGACAAATTATAATTGCAATTTTAACCTTTTTATTTTATATTCCTTAAGATTTCAAATTTACAAACTTATACCCTTGATTGAAACTCAATGAAATCTCATTTCCATTTTGCAAGAAAAGAAAACCACACTTCCAAGAATATTGAAATCTACAAAATATCTAATCTATTTCTTGAAGGTTCACCGTTTACTTCGACAAACGTACGAATATAAAGACAAACCAAATAGTCAATGGTGGGTTAGTAGAGCAGTCAAAAGCCCAGACTCCCATGGGGAGGTCTTGGGTTCGCACCCATCCGGCGACGTTTCATTTATAGTATGAAAAAAGCACTTGTACCAACAAAAAAAAAAAAAGACAAACCAAATAGACAACTCATTACGAATACATTTTACTGAAAACACTAACGCTAGAATATTCCTTGAAGATTAAGGAAGACGATTTCTCAAAATGTAACTCGAAACTGATTTGCTTCGACCCTTGATTTCGTATTGCCTTATACCCCTAAACCCTATAACCCTCACGCTTTTTGGTTCACAATACGAAATCAAGCGTTGAAGCTAATCGATTCGTATTGCCTTATACCCCTAAACCCTATAACCCTCACGCTTTTGGTTCACAATACGAAATCAAGCGTTGAAGCTAATCGAGTTAGATTTTGGAACCGAGCCTTTTCCCCCTTGTAATCCGGCTTCGATTCCGTGTAATTTCAGTCATTGGCAGTAATCAAAGCTCCAGATTGCAGAACTCCATCGATTGTTGCAGTGGCGGAAAGCGACTCATTGGGCCTCTTCTTTGGTAAGCCTCTTCTTCTCCTTTTCGTTGATTCAACTAGCGCCTCTCTCCCGCAAGTTGTTTTGTCGATATGGTAACCAAGAGGAAACACTTTTCCGAAATCCAACTCTAATAACTAACATTCTAAAGTATTATGAGTTTTCCGAATAAAATTTTGAAATTTCTACATCGTCGAATTTTCAGCACCAGTAACATATTTTCGTGGGATTTTGAGAAATTGTCTTCATTAATCTTCAAGGAATATTCTAGGGTTAGTGTTTTCAGTAAAATATATTCGTAATGAATTGTCTATTTGGTTTCTATTTTCATATTTGTAAGTTGTCCAAGTAAGGGTCACACCTTAAAGAAATAGCTTAGGTATTTTCTAGATCTCAATATTCTTGGAAGTGTGCTTTTTTTCTTGCATAATGAGAATGAGATTTCATTGAATTTCAATCAAGGGTACAAGTTTGTAGATTTGAAATCTTAAGACCCTTGAATATAAAATAAAAAGGTTAAAATTATAATTATAATTGGTCTTTTTAATATACACCGTTAAATCGAAATGGCATATATGGTACAATCTTGACCATTGCACTATAAGGGTATTTTGGTCATCAATATTATGATTTGTCTTTAATTAATCATTTCTAGAAACCTTAGGGGCTCCAAATGAAAATTACGTTATTATATATAACTAAATCGGATCTCATTACAAATTTCCGACTCAAAACCAAAGTTGAAATTGAAGTTGAAAGTTTAAGGGAAAATTACGAGATTAACCATTATTAAGTTTACTTTTACAAAACTAATCACCGTTAGTTTACTTCAACGAGAATGGCTAATACAAGTTTTGGTATTACAAAAATAGCCAAAACAATGTTGTACGTTTGGTCTTCGACCGGATACCCATCGTCCTTCAAATCGACGTAAAATATTAACGTTTTTGTTTAAGAGGATGCAACGATCGGACCTTCTTTTCTCCGAAATAGTAGACTCAACTGCTGATCGACCAAGATTATACCGGAATTGTAGGGTAAATAAATGGTGGGTTTTTAACTTGTCGAAGATTTCAATCAGTTCAACATTCATGGATGGTAAGCATTTTACGTTTCCAATTTTTTCTTTGTCGGTTAAGATTATTTCAACCCATCCACCTTCTTCTTTGCTCTCACTACACCCAAAACCGGATTGTTGTTGCAAATCAGGCAGGTATCATTTTCTTCTTTTGGTTGCTAACAACTCTTTTGCTTCCTATTTTCATTAAATATATTGAACCTTCTTTCTTTTCTATTAAGTGTATTGTCAGTTTGCTGTATTTTGTTCATTCTCGATCTTCACATTCAATTGTTTTGCTGTTTAATCAAAAACAAATTAAAGAGATACATTTGTATATTCTAATGTTGTTGCTTACTGGTTAGCAATAGAAGTGTTCGATGCAATGGCTCAATGGGACAGGGGAACTCAGAAACCCTTGTATATTGCAAGCTTACTCTACTAGACCCATTCTCATATGAAAACAATGGAAGACAAGCAATTTCTTTTCTTTTTCCAGCTTCCCTTGATTTAGCACAAAGCCTGACTACATGTTATATAGAATACCAACCAGGTTTAATTAACAAAGCCAAGCCCGATCAAGTTCCTTACACAATGAAGTTTTAGATAGGCCTAAGAATCAAGTACATATCAAAATGACAAACCTAAATGGGACAACATTCGTTAGTACATTAGAAGCTTCTCAGTAGCAAGTTACTACAAACAATTTGTTCAGTCACCTTTTCATTCTTAGAGATGGTGAACTTGGTCAAATTGTGTTGTTTGAAGCAAATGAAAATACTATACCATTTTAGTGATTTTTCTTGTTGATTTTATTTTATTATTATTATTATTATTATTATTATTTTATTTTAGTTTTTTTGGGTTCCATTTGTAAGTTTTCCAGTTATCTTTTGAATGTATTGTAAGTTGTCATCTCACTAACTTGCATTCCTTTTAGTCCTAGGAAAGACGTCTAGTGGAAGATGTCAGTAATATGATGAGTATCTTCTTATCATTTGTTTATATTTCCTATTCATTGCTGCTGGCTAGCTAGTGTATCCTCCATAGATTTAAAGCTAAACCTCTGCTTTCATGCTTGTGCTTCATTTAAATAGCTCAGTCATTTATGATTGAGTGATGGGATATTTTATTTTTTATTCAATCTTTAACTTCCTTAGCATTGGAAGATTGTCTAATTAGTTGGCAGTGTCATGGTGCTATCATTAGTCTTTTTATGTTATTAGCCATTGAGGTTTACTTCTATTTACTGGTGTTTTGTATAAAAGGGTGTGGACCCGGTGCTAAAGGCTTCCGCATAGGTAGAGGCCAAGGGTAGCTTTCCTATGCTGTCTTAACCCCACAATTTTTTGTGGGAGGCAGTTTCAATGCCTTGATCTCAGCTGATCTTAGCAACCACCACGGAAAGAAAAAGACTATGGGCTTTTCTTTTGTTGTTTCTTGGTGTCTATGCTAGAAGCATGTTATGTAAATTTTGTTGGGATGAAATCCCTTGTAGTGCAATTTTTGGGCGGCCATCCAACGGCTGCAGGATGTGTGCCGCGTGTAACTTTTAAAATCATGACCGATGTTATCTTCCAAATGAATTTCTCTTTAAACCGGTCATGGTGAATTAAACTAACCCGGTATGGTTTATTCAACCAAAACACAAACCTTGTATACACACAAAAACAGAAACTGCAGTTTGGATCGAAATGATCTAGGACTCTTGTCTTTATCCACTGGAGTCGACAAAGACTCCGGCAAATGAATATGACCACAACGTCAACAATGACTGATTATGACGACAAGATGGAGAAAACCAAGCTTCCTAAATCAGTTAGTATTCTCCACAATCTGTCTCCAAAGGATGCGTCTTCTTCCATACTATTATTGTTTTAATTGATGGATGAGTCAAAGAGCTTTGAGTTTACTTTACATTCAGATTGATGACATCTACACGGCCTGAGGTCTTCAATGGAGGAAAATTGTTGTAATTATTTGGATGCTTTGATGCCTATGAATTGTTTGATGAAATGTTTGTCAAACCTATATTGTATGACTTGGTTCAAATGTTGACAATGGTATTTTGTGGAGTTCTTATTTTTTTTCCATTGTTGATACTGAGTCCTTAGCTCAATATGGAAGAGCACCTAGAGATAAACCAGGGTATGGTGGTTCGATTCCACTAGGATTCGTACATTATTGTTTTCTTTTTTTATTTATTTTTTCATTTTCTTGGAGAACTAAATTAGGCAGAAGCACATTGAAATGTCATACCAAATTTTATCCTGATTCTCTAACTTGGTGTTTGGATAAACTTGTAGACCTTATCAAGAGATCAAAAAAGATTAAGTACTTCCAGTTCATCTATATATTCTGCCATCTTATTATCTGAATCATTAGTCAATACATGTTTAGACTTCCAACTCTTTCTAATTGTCTGAATCTCTTGCTTCAATGAATCAAACATGGATTGTTTTTCATCTGTTTCAAATCCATTGAGACCAAAATTGGTCAAAATCCAAAATGTCAAAGAATGTTATACATCTTTGGTATTTGAAGCTTCTGAATGAAAATTTCTGCTTCAGATTCACAGTAAGCCCATGAGACAGAGCCAGGATTGCTATCATCTGGCTCATAAACCGTATAGTTTGAACTCATTGGAACCTCTTGAACTTTGATAAAACACTGTCAAATGAAGAACGTCTAAAAGTTTAATGGAAAACTAATAATGAAAGCCCAAACGATATAAGCTTGACCCAAATCATTCCAATTCCAAGTTCACCTCTCTCTGATGCTTCTCTTACCTTGTTCTTAACTTCTTACAAGCTATCTTCAAAGCTGGATAATCAACAACGCCACCAACAGGAAGCATTCTCTGCTTCCCTCCAAGCATTCAAATCAGAAATCTCAATGTACTGGTTCCAATTTTTCTAATTTGTATTCCAAACCCATATCACAAATCCTCACATCGTCTAGGGTTCAGCAATGTCTACGACTCCTTCCTAGCATAAACAGAGCATTTAGGAAACACATATTGATATGAACAATCCCATGAACACACGGTAGGTCCTTGTGGCTGATGTGTTAATGAAAGAGAGCTTGAAACTTTTAGAGCTCCTCAACTGCATGTCCTCCTCTCTTTCTCATCTGGGTCAGACGCGCTTATCAATCTCTTATGCTTTGAGGCTTTTGGAGAATTCACTTCCCCTTGCAATGGAAACCTTGAAGGCAATTCAGCCCCATGGTTCCGGCAAGAAATGGGAAGAAGAGACCGGAGCTGGAGAGGAGTGTGTTAGGTGTTTCTCTAGGAAGACATGGGTTCTCAGTCCAGCTATGACAATTATGAAAGTTACTGGCTTTTGGATATGTGGTGTTCTGGCATCAAGTCTATGTGGAGACATCAAGTCATGCTAAGCTGTGTGAACCTAATCAGAAAGCTAAAATGGTCTCTTGGAGATAATAAAAGCGCTAGTTTTTTTTTTTTTTTTTTTTTTTTTTTTTTGGGGGGGTTTCCCTCTGGTGCTGTTAGCTTTTCTGTGATTCTTTCTTCATATTCCTTTTTTAAGGAAACACAATAATTAATTTTGAAAGAGAGGGAGTGAGACGGAGAGAGTAATTTACTAACAGTTCATATTTACGAAATGCTTCATTTCTCCTAGCTAAAATTGTGTCATTATCTTTCAACTGTTCGCTTGAAGAGTTGCCTGAAAAACATCAAAACTCAATATAGAGTATTAACATCCTGCAAGCCACAAAATATGCTCAGAGTAGCAAATATTTGCATGTGAAACCAGAAAATAGAACATTTATCCAAACTAAGTGCAAACATCCTCATTGAAACATAGTAACTCCATTGAGATAGTAAAGTGATCCTGAACTATTGTAATAGCTCTTCTTCAAGACCCCAACAGTGCTTTTGCACCATCACCATGACCCAGAAATAACAAAGAAATAAACATTACCAAAACATAAAACAGAACCTACAATAGAAACTACTAAGAAGCAAAACAATGAAGGGAAAAATCCTACAAGCAGATTGTGATGCAGAACTTAAATTAAGACTTAAACTTTAGTATTCAAAATATGAACCCTGATGGGATCGAACCATCAGAACCTAGATAATATCTAGGGTGCTCTTCCAGTTGAGCTAAGGATTCACCTAAAAAAGACACATGCTAGATCCATCTGAAAAAACAGAATGTAATAAAAACCAAGGATTGCATATCATGTCCAACTCCAATTTCTAAATCGGAACAAGTATTAAACACAACAAATATGTGAAATTAAAGATGCAAAAACAATGACAATGAAACCATGGGGCTGAATTGTTGATCAAAATAAACAAAATACTATGTCATACATAGAGGTCTTACAAACATTTCATCAAACAATTTGTAGGCATCCAAGTTGATGTAGGCAGAAGCTTTTATTTTTTTTTGTTTCATCAGTCATTTTCTTCCATTTATTTTATTCATAGTAGGAGTGATATAGGTCCCAAGACCTACGACAGGTGGAAACCTAATTCCCAAGGAAACCCTAATGCAACAAAATAAAATCATAACTCACTTTCGTTGGAATCACGGTTACACTTAGCATGTGCAACAAACCTTTAAACCACTAGGTTACCCCTAGAGGACGAGTTTTGTCTCGTAGATGTTTGCAGAGAATATACATCTAAAATTCCAATTCAGCTTAAAATAAAACATTGGAAATTTCAACTCTAACAATTGGTAAGTACTCATATTGGATCAATAGCTATGACAATTTTCCTCATCATTGATTAAGATCCCCACACTTGAACTTTATTACCCCATATTGATTCTTGAGACTAAGCATATATTTTAATCAAAGACTTACCTTATATCTTTCAAGTACACCTCTCATTTAGGCAAAACCACTCATAAAGTAAGGGGAATGACTAATGTTTTGAAGTATTTATAACCAAACATTTCTACCAAAGCATTGATGACACTTGCATTTTTTATTTTTATTTTTTCTTATTCTTTTGAGTAGTGAACTCTACTTTACTACCATTGGCTTGAATGACATGGTGGAGCAAACACCAGAACTCCAAGTTTGTAGTTTTGTTTTGCATATGCCCACATAGACAGTGATGCGAGAGTGTTTTTTAAATAATCTCATTCCTAAGAGTTTCGATCAAGTCATCTCGATTCCTGAGTCGGAGTGCCATGTCCAGTTCCAAGGAGTTTGACTTTTACTTTCTACTATTTTTTTCTTTCTTTTTAATTTTTTTTTTAAAATTTCTGAACTTTTGTCATTTCATACACAAAATTGATATCAACTCCTATCCAAAGAAACAAGGACCCACAAAACCCATAAATGGTCCAACGCCTTAGGTTAAGGGCCTTTTATTTTTCTAAGGAAATTCTTATCTCAACATACATTCAAGTTACCTTCCTCTCAACAGGGCTTTTATGTGTTCATGATGGGTACCAAAATCACTCTCATTTCACACATCATAGCAGTTGAATGTGTATGTACACTAACCAAAAGTTAAAGTTAAAATCCACAAAGAAGGTATTCCCCCCCCCCCCCCCACACTTAAGTAATGCAATGTCCTCAATGCATGCATGAAAAGATAAACAAGGAAGACAAATGAGGGATATACCTTTTAGTCAAGATGTACTTATCATGGGAAGCTTTAGTCTTATCTTCGATATTAATGTATGATGGGGAAGGCACTCCAAATAAGAAAAACCATGAATAGAAAAATCATCTCTAAAGATCTCAAGAAAAATCTTCACAATGTAAGAGAAAATTCCCATCATACATTGAGGTTCTCTAGAAGGTTTAGCATCCTTCATAAGATAAATATGATGTTGTACAATAGAAGGGCTTATAACTTTGATATTAGCCATAGACCAACTCAATGATTCTCTATTATTATTCAACAGTGTGATTAAGTCTTCTGCTTTGTCAAAAGTTAAATCAGAGACAACAATGATAGGAAGAGTATTATCTTGTCCCCATAAAGTATACTGCAAATTAGAAGGCAACTCTTTCAATGTTAGCTTGGTTTGATAATCGATACCCTCATATATTATTTGGCATAAATGTCATAATTCTAAACCGTGGTGAGGGCATTCTTGGAGATGGCTTTAGATCCTCTCCATTACCTTAGCAAATGATTCATTGAGTTTTTGACGAAATTGAAGAATATCAGTTCTTTTTTTTATTCATCTTGGAAAAAGGAATGAATATCTTCAAGAATAGAATAGTGAATTGTTCCCATGTAGTAATGCTATCCAGAGGTAAGCTATAAAGCCACTTTTTGGCTTGGTCATTTAATGCAAATGTTATAAACCGTAGTCTTACGGCATCTTCAGTGAGTTGTTGCACTTTCATAAGGACACAAACCTCCTCAAACTCCCTAAGGAATAAATATGCATCTTGATTAGTTAACCCATGAAATTGGGGTAACATAGACAGATAATGAGATTTAAGTTCAAAATTATTACCCCTCACTTCAGGTAAACGTATACAGGAGGGATGTGCAGATCGAGTTGGATAAAATCTATCTGTAAGACTCTTAGGTGGAGGTAGATCTTCCATGGTCAAAGTAGACACTCGAACAATTCGATTTGTGGAATCACGAGTCCAGACACGCATGCACTAACCACCTAATGCAATTAAAGGCTCTTATGAAAGAATGAGGTTGTTTTTGTTTTCTATTTTTTATTTTTTTAATAAAGTAACTAAAGAAGGAAAAAATAAAAAAATAAAAAGGGAAAATAGTGAATTTCCACACCACAAAGATTGAAACAATGATTCCAAAATTGTAAGGTTGCCGTATAGCTAATTGTTGTATAGGTTTGACAACAAGGGAATCCGTATAGTCTTCGGAGCCACCTACAATCCAATCCTAGAGATTTTGTAGTAAAGTGGGGACTACTATACGTTTTTGTTTCTACTCTAGTTAAGAGTAATATTTTTTTTTAAATCACTTTGACTTACCTAAAAATGAGAAATATAAAGTGGACTGATACCTCCCCGGCAACAGCCCAAAAACTTGTTTGTGAAATAAAAATAACCGCAAGTGCATGGTATTGCGTAGCTAACAGGTTGATCTCAAGGAGATATGCCACTTTAGAATTTAACCTCTTAATGACAATACGAGAGTGCAATGATTCAAATTTGTTGACTAATTAATTAAACTAAATGAGCAATCCTAATCCATACATCTAATGCGATTAAATTGAGACTAAAGATAATACAAATATAACCAACACATAAAAATGCAGAAAGGAAATAATCAAAGCAATAAAAGGAAAAGGGAAACCTTAACCAAAGAGAGGTACGACTGTAAACATCTCTGATCAAAGACCCAGGGGGAAGGGAGAACAATAAATAAATGCTGAAAGTAAATTGCAAAAAATAAGTAACAAAGCAATAAAAGGAAAAGGGAAACCTTAACCAAAGAGAGGCACGACTATAGGCATCTCTGATCAAAGACCCAGGGGGAAGGGAGAACAATAAATAAATAATGAAAGTAAATTGTAGAAAGTAATAACAAAGTAATAAAAGGAAAAGGGAAACCTGATCGTGTTGCTAACCAATCAAAAATAATATCCTATACTAATCTAGCACACAGAAAGTACGGGGTCAAACTAGGGGGGAACTAAAAGGCTAAACCACTAAGATTGAATTCAACAAAACTAAATTTAAACAAAATCTACTAATTAATACAAAAACTTTAACTATGAAAATGTGAAGATCTTTGGGATTTCGAATCCCCAATGCTTTTCCCTAACCGATATAACTCTACACTTCAAAGCAAATTAATGGTCTTCCTAGATATGCCCTATCTTCGCAAGACTATTGTCCTTCGCGGAAGTTTGGCACGCTTAGTTTGATGAGCTATAGAACATCTTTGTGCCAAACTCAAACACAATCAACTAGAAGATATAGAACAATCAAATTAATGAAATAAGCATGGTTCATCTACATCCCAAAGAAAAGGAACTAGCTACTCATTATCACAAAGTTTATAAGAAAAATAAAGATGAAACATAGGGAGAGAGAGATGTGGTCTTCTTCTTCAACAATGAGAGAGATGAGAGCCGCGTTCGTCGTCTTCTTTTTCTCTCGTGGCTGGCTTCTCTTTTATGTCTCCCTTTACAATGAATCCCTTCTCTTTACCCGTCAATTTAACCTTTATTCTTTCGGAGTTTGGAAACACTCAAAACTGGAACGTTGTAGATATTTTCAATATCATTCCATAGCATCTTGAATCACCACAATCCAAGCTTATACGAGAGAGATATGCCAAAAATACTGAAGGTAGGTCTGTTTACCCGATTTTCAGATTATTACCAATTTTGTTCCTTAGACCTCTACCTGTTTCCAATTTGGCTAAGGTCTCACTTTTCATGATTTCTTGGGCATTAAGATTGAATGCCATGATTTAAAATCCACCAATATCTAATATATTTTCCAACTTTACTCCATATTATCCAAAAATCACCTTATTCCCGAAAAATACACAAAAATACTCAATTAGCTCTCTTTAATTAAATAAGTATGGGGAATTAAATCAAATAAATAATAGTAAATGCATGCTTATCAAAACCTTAACCAAAGAGAGACATAACCGTAGGCATCTCGCTCAAGGACCCAGGGGAAAGGGAGAACAATAAATAAATGCTGAAAGTAAATCCTAAATTAAGAATATGGAGGGGTAAATAGAAGTGGGAATGGAGGGGGAAAGAAGATTATTGAAGAAGGTTACTTACTTGCATCTTTGAACTTCAAATAATAAAAAAAATTGAACGAACAATTCGAATCTCAACCAACCCCTAACAACCAGATCTAGATCATTCCGCAATTGCTAGACCCAAAGAAAACAAATCCTCGAACTTGAACTTGAAATTGAACTTAAAATTGCATTACATAGAAAATTTAAACCTAAACATTCAATCTAGAAATTAGAATCTCACAAAAGCAATCAAAGAAAACTAAAGAAAGCCTAAATAAACTAAAGAGAAAAGAAAATGTGCTCCTCCTAAGCTCTAAAACACATTTTTCTTTGATGGAGTATGCTCTCCTTTTATAGAGCTTACATGGGATATGAATCTTGATAGAGTTTAAATCAAACTCAAAGTTCCTATCTCGACTCAACCAAGTAGGGTTTTAGCGTACCTTGGATAAGCTAGCTAGGCTTTATGTGGACAATGTAGTTCGTCTACACGTGAGTGCCTGTGAGTATTGTTTCGACCGTGATCCTAGGTTCACCTAAAGGTTTTGGAATGGTTTGCAAAAAGCCTTGGGAACCCAATTAAATTTAGTAGCATAAGCCATGTTATAATATTATAAGATAAAGGTTTTATTATTATTAGTTAAGTTAGTTAGTTTTTTTTTTTTTTATTATATTTTAATTAAGTTTAGTAAGGTTTTAACCCCAAGCCCCAGACAGGCGTTTAAAAAAATGCATTTTTTTATTTCATTTTTAAAATTTTGTTCTTGGAAAATTGTACAAACCGACTGACGAAATATCATTTAAATGTTATTCCATTTACTTTTCACAAAATAAGCAAATAAATTAAATCCAATGAAAACAAATAACATATACCGAGAATGGTAAAGTATGTACTGAACTAAAGCAAACGCAAGTATCAGGAGTCTGATTGTTTGAAAGAAGGTTATGGAGGACAAGAAAATTAAAAAAAGTCTTTAAAATCCACATAACCCACTGGGCTGTTGCGGTATTAGAATTGATTGTTACAAAAAGAGTTATGAGGATGAAATTAAAAAAGTTTTTTCTGTACACTCCATAATATTTTTTTTTTAACATTTCAATGTTGTGACATTACCTCTATTAATTTATCCAAAAAAAGAAAAGAAATGCCATTTCTATTAGATGTGGGGACAGCATACGTAAGATATGAATTCCAAATTGTGAATCCCAAGTCAAGCTTCGGTAAAGATCAATTAATAAACTTCAAATTTTCCTTCTAATTGCAATTGTTGGGTATCTCAAATAAGCACAAAAACGAGTTAAGAAGTCACAAAGTTAAAGCAAAAGACAAACAGATCATGGTTTTGTCCTTTAGAAACATTAAATAAGTCCTCCAAGTCCTTTTGGTCGACTTACAGTCTTTGCATGACCAATAATATTGGATGATGAGAGGGATCACAATAATCATTTACAGAGCTAATACACAACCCGTCGCTTCGCTCCCTACCGCAGCTCTCTTCTTCAATGTTGAGTTGTCAAATTGTTTCAACATCCTAAGTAGCATGTATCAATCGAAAAAAATAATCGTAGCATTTGGCACAAAGAAACACAAATAAGACAAGGACAAGATGACAAATCGATAGTATTGAGCTACATAGCAGCAGCTTAGACAAAAAGCAAGGTTCAAAAGTCCTGGGAAACATGTGGCAGACTCATGAAATGAATGAAGTGAGAGAGAAGAGAGGGAAGAGAGAAATGATATAAAATTGGATATTATACACGTAAAAACAAGATGAATCGGCAAAGTACATTTGTGTACATCCAAAGTAATGTTTGACAACATTTCAATTGACTCGTAAAATAATTCAATGCATTTTAATTGCCAAGTTTTGATCATAAAATGAGTTATTTTAGGACAAAATAAGTATAAGCAGTTTCTTATTATTTTGAGTGAAGACAAACCATCTTAAAGGCAAAGTTTCATTCATTTATTCTAAGATGAAGTATGCACAGATCCTAGAAGCATCTTAAATAGGTAAGCTATTTAGATGCCTACATACCACATAAGGAAAATAAGCAAATTAATTTGTATAGGCCAAAGATTATAAGAAATGCCTCTTAGTCTTCACTTCACAGCCTTTGCATGACCACAACATTGATGATGAGACTGGTTAAAATCATCTCAAACAGCTGAATACACAACCCGCTGCTCCGCTTCTCCCACTCAGCCTCTCTTCTTCTCAATTTTGAGTTGCTTCTCGAAATTGTTTCCAAAGATCCGGCGAGCATGCATCACCGAAACAAATCGTAGCATTTTGGCACAAGAATTCCACAAGCACACAGGACAAGATGACAAACTGAGTAGTATTGAGCTACATATAAATAGCCTTAGACAAAAGCAAGGTCTAAAACTGGGAAACATAAAAAGGTGGGTACTTCATGAAATGAATGAAGTGAGAGAGAAGAGAGAGGAAGAGAGAAATGATATAAACTTGGATATTATACATTTAAAAACAAGATGGACCTACACAAGTACATTTGGTGTGCTATCCAAAGCAAGTTGTTTACGCAGCTAATTGACTAAACAATTCAATGCATTTGAATTGCCTAGTTTTGATCATAAAGTAGATATTTTCGAGGACTAAATAAGTATAAGCAGTGCTTATTATTTCTTGAGTGAAGACAAAACCATCTTAAAAGCAAAGTTTCATTCATTTATTCTAAGATGAAGTATGCAGTGGTATTCTAGGAAGCATCTTAAATAGGTAAGCTATTTAGATGCCTACATAACACATAAGGAAAATAAGCAGCAATTTGTATAGGCTAGCATTATAAAAAATGCCTCTTAGTCTTCATCATCGCCTTCCTCTTCTCTCTTTCTACAAAATACACCATCAAATTCTATCGCCCAATATAATACGATTTGATATCTAATGACACCAAGGACTCAATCTATAAAAAGGTTTGTGGATGTGTTAATACCTATAGTATGCATGGGTAAATACTACATATCAAGATGCATCCGCCAACAACGGTTGGATACATCTCCATATGTACCAATACGATAAACGTTCGATATGTTCCATAACAACCCCTTTTGATTGGAACTTAATAAATTCGCTAACAAGAGTCTAATATCTAGCACTTAATCATGGTTTTTTTTTCCTTCACGCTTTTTGGGTTAAAAATGAATTAAGGGGCCCTCCTACAATACCATCCTCCTTTCCAAGTTTCCATCATCCATTGCTCTTCATGGTTATATAATGATTATATATTGCTTATCTATGTGATGTATTTCTTTTTTTTTTTTTTTGTACCTTTGACCATTTTCATGCATATCTCTGTGTTTGATATGCATTACCGATAGGATACTCCTCTTAAAATCACCAAAGATATGATACATGATGGTTGATACTTTAAACCTTGAATTTAATATTACAATATGTCCCGGAAGAGCCTGCTTAGGCCCTCGGATGCAGGGCGTGTCCAAGGAAAATTCTTGAAATCCCACAATCAATAAGAGAGGTAAAGTAAGGTTCAAAGATATGACTTTACATCGTACAAGTCACACATGGATCTTTCTCATAAGCTCCACCAAACTCGTACTTTTCAGAAACAAAGCATTCAAATGCAACATAATGAGCTTCTATCACACACAAGGATGGGTTACACGCTAGTCAAACAAAAGATATAGTAAGAGTAATCATTAACTATAGCAAACAACTAGTGCGAGACCCATCGGAATTACTCTTCAATACCCTAAGGACCGTTAAGCTGAATAATTTAACAAAGAGACTTAGGGGGAAAACACAAAGAAAAACAATTCGACTAAATGAAGGGAATTCATGAACATTGAGCAAGGGGGTAGTCAAAAACCACTCACTATAACTCATTAACCATGTAGCCTACTACAGAGTGGCCCACCCGTTTGACTCAATCCCTTACGAATATGTGTAAGGGCGCACAATAAGCTGAAACCCACTTTGGTCGGCCCAACCGGTCTTCACACCCAATTATTTCGACCATCCCGTGTTTCCTTTTCAACGTAGACTAGTACCTTCGAAAACTCATCAATCGCTTTCTTTTCTTTTCTTCTATCTCTTTTTCTCGTTGTCTCTCAAAGGTGGGGTGGGGGATTGGTTTAGTTAACGAAGATAAATTCTCCATTCAGTCTCCATACCGTATAATATTGTACTTTAACATCTTTGAGCATGAAAGAACTTGACATCCTTTCCCTTAAACTCCATAATTGCAAACTTCTCACCCAATAAGTTCAAGAGCTCGGCCAAATGAAGGAGCACAAAGACAAGGGATAAAAGAAATACACACAATCACCTTCATTTTCTCTATGGAATTTCATATCCGGTGGGAACATCCGAGTAAGAAGATCCCAACAAAGGACAACATCTAGTCCTTTTATGACTTCGGTCAGTTGTACGTTGAAAAAATAAATAACTCTGATTCAAGATTACTACGCAAGAAACAGGCAAAGCAAAAAAAAAAATGCTTTATTACACAGGGTAAAGTACGGAGTAATGGTGTAGATAGGTTTTTTTCTACTCCGATTACTCAACACAATACATCCAATCCCCATCCCCATATCAAAAATCAATTTACACCTCACCAACCATAACTTTTCCAAGTTCCTGGCCTTCGCTATAGCCAGATCAAGCTAGACCAAAGACGAATTGATAACCAAATTAGCCATCCAACATTAGTGAAGCACTCGATCTCGATAAATCAATAGGATGCCCGGTCGATTTACAAACGAAGAGAAGAAACGATCGTGAATTGATGGTAATAGGAGGGGACGTAAAGTAAGACGAATATGCGAAACGGAAGGATAACGATCAAGGATTGTGGTGAGCAACTCGGCTTCAAAGTCTTCTGTGTCTCCGTACCTCCCCGGACCCTTAAAAAGATTAGCAAACCAAAGAAAACTATTTCCTGTCAAGACTCGTAAAGGAAGTCGGGTGGATAGAGAAGACTTCGGTGAGAGGATCAAAAGGATTGAAGTCGAGACATCCAAATCTTGTTGACGATTATTGAAGTTCCAAATTGTTTTCAGATATTCTTTGTTGTTAACAGTTCATCCGACTGCGGCGGCGTGCATTTGAGGGCTTTGGAGAAAAGGCCGTAGCGTGCACAACCTCACATTTGCGGGAAACCTATCTTAAGCTATTGAGGGCTAATGGAACACTAACTATATACAAGGATAAAATCAAGAGAACCCGAGTCAAAGAGCCTCCCTAACCGAAGCGGTAGAAGAAGAGGAAGGGGATTTTGGAGTTTTAAACAAGGGAGGAGTGATTCCAATGCCGGGGGGTGAAGTAAAACCGCAACAATCTAAGTGGGGCGATTTCGGCGTACACGGATGAACATGCCAATCCCGGGAACGTCACAATGGCAAAACTGCTGCACGCCCTTGAGTACCTCGCTGCTGCAACTTGTCTGCCGAAGAGGAGGCTGCACACAATCATCCGCAAGGCTGTGAAATGATGAGAATGGCCGTCCCCTCTTCTCTCTACTGAGATCAAACCTTTCGGCCTTGAGAAGGAGCCTAAGATGGAGCGAATTGGCTGGGAAGAGGAGCGTCGAATGGTTTTATTGAATGAAGTGTAACGGTCGGATTTTAAAACTTTAAAATTGAATGAAGTGTAACGGTCGGTTTTAAAACTTTAAAATTGAATGAAGAATAACGGTCGTTTTTTCTCGAAAAAGAAAATCAAATCATTTGACTTTTTTTTTTTTTTTTTTTGGTAAATAACCTTTCGACTTCCGTACTATCTATTCTATTGACGACCGTCCGGTTTAAGTCTCAAATCAATTAAACCCGCGTTAACTCGATATGCCCGTTAAAGTCTCAAATCAATTAAAGCGGATATATTCGATATGGGTGGAAAATTGATACACGAACCCAAATGTAGACTAAAAACCCAGGTTTACCTCGATATGGGTGGAAAATTGATACACGTACCGAAATGTAGACTAAAACCGGTTAACTCGATATGGGTGGAGAATTGATCCACGAACCAAAATACGTACCGGTCTCCTTCGCTAATGCTTTTGCCACATGGTTTACGGAAACCGTCCTAGTAGACAACGGAATACTAAATATAAATTTAGCATTACCTACAAAATATGTGGTTGTCTAACTAGGAGGGGTTGTCTATCGGCAAAAAACCAATGTCTTATAGTATGAGGTTAAGAGTTCAATTCCTTTTAAGGTAGGGGCAAAACCGTAGCTTTAATTCAAATTATGTGTAAAAGCTATCCCTAAATATGCAATGAAGGTGCACATAAGCTTGCTTAGGCCAACCTCAGCTCTAAAAACAAATGTGGTCTCAATGGATCCATGTTGGCACTATAAATTGTTTCAAGCCTTGCCTTGAACTTGGCACAAAAAATTATGGGATGTTTTAGGGTTGTAATTTCATTTTTCAAGTGCTAAGTAATAACATACGGCACATGCACGTGTGATGTGTTCATGAATATATTGCTTCTTGTTGTGTAATTTACAAATTTTAACTTTTTTCTCTAAGTTGAATTTTAGTCCAAAACCTATATATTCAGTGGGATGCCTAATCATAATAGTGGTTGCAATCGTAATTGAAAATGATACTTTACTTATGGTCAAACATGTCACCCTTAAATTTGGATAAATGATAATATTAGCACTTCCACTAAGATAGTAAAGCAACAATATCTTAGCTTTGGGGATCTGAAAGATTACTTTAGATCAATATCTTAGAGACTATCAAAGAGATTGGTCATAGTAAAAAAACATATGATAATATTGTTAACATTTATTTTTC